>NC_138535.1:15228408-15468759 GCF_964234715.1 Podarcis melisellensis
CATCTAGCGCCGATTGTCCTGGATGCTAAAAGGCCAGAGGCTGCTTGGCTAGCACTCCGTGAGGCTTGTGAAGCTGGGGTGGGAAGCAAAGGCCAAGATGTGGCTGCATCCGAAGGGGAGAGGCAAGATGGCGCTGGCCACATTCTTGAGAGCTGACACACAGCTGGGAGGAGCTGTGAGCCCCCACGGGGGGACGAAGGGACTGTTGCTATTGCTGGCAATGCTGCTGGTGCTTTTGCTGAGCCTGGAAGCTGTGCCGATGCTGCAACGTGAGGAGCCAGGAGAGAGGTCATGTGTTGGGGGCCCTTTACCCACCAGAGGGGGTGCAGGAAAACGTCCTGGGAGCCCTGCGAGCAGTGGGGGGGGGGCAGTGAGCGGTGAAAGTCCAAAGGCTGCCAAGAGTTGTTTACGCCATGAGCTGAAGCCTAGCCGTGCTGGAGGCTTCAAGGCCAGCCACCTGCGACAAGTAGAGATAAGAGCTGTGGAGTTGTGTGGGAACGCTGAGACAAGTCTTGTCTCCAAGGCAACTGAGAGAGTTGCATCTATGGAAGCTGTGAAGGTCGTGGGCAAGTCTTCCTGCCGGGGGGAGTCTGTTGCCGTGACAACCAGAGAGGACATCTGCAGAGGCCCCAAGGACGGGGGCAGCGAGAAGATTGTTGCCATGGCAACACTTAAGGACAACTCCAGTGAGGGCAGAGTGCTGCGTTGGGTCATTGACTCAGGTGCCAGCCATCATCTGATGCCAGCACCACCTGGTGTTGAAATGTGGAACTGCAGGGCTGTTTCAACTGGGAAAACAGTTATTTTTGCTGATGGGTCACAAAGACATTTGACCACTGTTGGAAATGTGTTTGTTTCTTTCTTACAGGCAGAGCTGGAGCTCTACGTTGTGCCTGAGATGAAACATTGTCTTTTATCTGTATCTTGTCTCTTACAGGAGGGGTACAAGGTTTGCTTTGAAAACAATGTCTGTTCTATTTCCAGGGGTGGGAGACAACTCGTCAGTGTTGCATGTCAGAACAATCTCTTTATTCTGGAGACTGTTATCATAAAGCACCAATGCTGCAGCAAGCAAAGGCTCTAGCAGCTCAGTCAGCTAAGGCAGCTGCTTGTGGCTGGAAAGCCAGACAGGATGTTTGTGACTGTTGCCATGGAAACAAAGGGGAAGTCCATTCTGTACTGAGCACCGGATGTTAGCTCAGTGTGTGTCATATGACCCATACTGGAAATACATGGGTGGAGTTTATTTCTTACTGCTGTTGAGTGCAGACATGTTTTCTCTGTACTGATATAAGAGACAGAAATAAAGATGTAAATAGATTTCTGTCTGCTTCTTTCCCCTCCCTGGGGGACACCAAAGGGGAGAGAGGAAGAACGGTGTGTTCCTCTCACACATCTGAGAAGAATCGCGAGACCTCGGCTGCTTATCAGCAGAGTGGCGCAGCGGGGAGGTCGCCAAGGAATATCTGCCGGTGCCTACGCTGTGGCACATTCCTCTGACCAGGCAGAATTCCAACAGTGGTAGCAGATGCCGGTTGCTGGTTTCTTCGATCCATGGAAGTCTGCAATAAAGAGTGGCAGAGCTACTGTTTTCATCGCTCCATGGAAGCCTGAAGTGAAAAGCTGATCTTCTGCAGCCAGAAGCTGACCAGAAGAAGCTGACAGCCAAGCCTCAGGAGCCCAAGGTATGAGGTTTTCGGGCTTAACAGAGTGAACGCAGATTGAGTTATTCTCTGGTTCACGGGGAGCAGCGTATGGGAAAACAGCTCCGAGTGAGAAGAGGCCTGCATTCCAGACATTCTTGTGGTTTCCTGTCCAAGGAAAGGAATGCACTGTTGCTAAGCAACGCCAGTCAGAGAAGTGAAAGTCACAATGGAATGTTTTGACTAAAGTATCTCATGAACTGTTGGAAAGGAACATTCCAACGCAGCCAGTGTCAGAGCTGCCAGGTGCACAAGAGTGTAAACAAACCAGCTTTTGGATTTTAGAGGCTTGTGTTTGAAAATTAATGCAAGGACTCAAAATGGATGCTAAGAAGGGCGGAGGCTTGCCTTCTCCATCCCTTCCAGCGAATGATTTGACCTCGGAGAGGGTCTTTGCCGTGGTTCTGAATGAACATGACAGACTTGCTGCCCTGGAGGTCAAGGACAGGGGGAGACAAGAACGGAGTTCTGACACCCCCACTGCTGTTGCTACTGGAGAAAATGCTGTAGCTTTAAACGTCCGATGTTACAATTGTGGCCAGACTGGGCATCTTCAGCGGAGCTGCAAGAAGCCACGTCAGAACAGAGGAGCCAAGGTGAGCTCCACAAAGTCTGAGGCGTCAGGCAAAAGTCACACCATCTCAAAGGCAAAGACTGCAAAGGCTTTGATGTCGCTAAAAGCCACACCAGAAGCGGGGAATTTCTTTGTCATAGACACGGGCGCGGCGGTTCACATGTCCCCGAACAGACAGCTATTTTCGTCGTTTAAGAAGCAAAGCTTCGCTGTACAACAAGCCAACGGTCAAGAGCTGGAAGCCACCGGAATTGGGACTGTGTATCTTAAAAGTCTGAACTTGACTATAAACAATGTTTATTTGGTTCCAGAATTAAAGTTCAATCTGCTGAGCGCTTCGCAGATTGCTAAGAAGGGACTAAAACTGTCCTATGATGATGAGAACTGCGAGATCTACAAAGATGGAGAGTTATATCTTTCTGCCAAAGAGAAAGATGGACTGTATTTGTTGACTTTTGATCAAAGTGATTACATGGAATGTAATTCTTGTGATTCTAACGTGATCTCTTTTGCAGGTTTGACCTAGGAGAACACCAAGAAGGTGACCTCGAGGGTCGACAGAGCATTTCAGCGGGTGTATGCTGATGTGATTGGTCCTCTAGCACCATCTAGAGGCAATGCAAAATATTACCTTGTGTGTGTGGATTCTTTCACAAATTATGTCTGGATTTATCTTTTGCAGAGACCAAAAGAAGCCTTAGAAAGGTTTAAAGAGTTTTGTGACAAGGTTAAAAATATGCATGATGCTAACATTGCTTGTCTTTGTACAGATGAGATGCCACTATTTCTTTCACAGGATTTCCAGAGGTTCCTGAAGAAGGAAGGGATAAGACACAAAATTGCTAGCTCCGAAGAAGCTTGGAAAAGATGTGTTTGTGTTAGGGTGAACAAAGAATTGCAAAAGGGAATGCATGCGCAATTGCTAAGTTCACATCTGCCACATGAGTACTGGGCTGAATTGCTAATGTAATTTTGTTATACGTGGTTGAGAAAGGTTTCAAAAGAATTGGGATGTTCTCCTTTTGAGAAACTGTTCCATAGAAAACCTTCAGTTGCCCATTTCAAGGTTTTTGGGTCTCAAGTGAGGACAGAAGCTCCAGGTGGGGTAAAGAATGCCAGAGGCATTTTTGTGGGTTATGAAAAGGGTCTCTACAGAGTAATTTTGTCTGAATCTGGTCAGGTGATTCTCACAAAATTTCTAGAGAGTGCTCCTGAACAGGAGAGAGTGATTGTTCACACATTTCCCACTGGAGATGATTCTAATGATGATGATGATGATGATGATGATGATGATGATGATGAGTTTGATCTTATTGAGTTCAGTAGTACTCATGATGGCAGCGATAGCTCAGACAGCTCAGTTGTCACAGTCATTGAGAGGAAATCTCACATAATGACTAGACCCTCAGAAGAGGAGGATGAACCACTGATTAAGCTTAGTACTGGTTCTCCAGAGAGTTCAGAGGCTGAACCAGAAAGCAAAGAAGAGCAGCACCTCTTACGTAGGTCTGAGAGAGCAACGAAGGGTGTACCACCCAAGAGGTATTCACAAGAGTTTGCAAACCTAGCTATTGCATGTGTTGCTGTTGTAAACGACCAAGGTCAGATTGAAGCTGTGTCTGAGTCAGAGACAAAGGCACAACAGAGAGTTGTTAACCAAGGTAATGCAGAAGCAATCATTCCTTGGAAGTCACACAACCAGAGAGGTACATTGGTAAAACCAGTGGCGGGTAGTTCCAAGGGTGGAACTGAAATAACAGGGGAATGTTATAAGTATAACAACTGTTTGTTTTCTTCTCTGGATGACGCTTTGCTCGCAGCACGCATTGATACTTTAGGGGGAGTATGTTATCATAAAGCACCAATGCTGCAGCAAGCAAAGGCTCTAGCAGCTCAGTCAGCTAAGGCAGCTGCTTGTGGCTGGAAAGCCAGACAGGATGTTTGTGACTGTTGCCATGGAAACAAAGGGGCAGTCCATTCTGTACTGAGCACCGGATGTTAGCTCAGTGTGTGTGTCATATGACCCATACTGGAAGTACATGGGTGGAGTTTATTTCTTACTGCTGTTGAGTGCAGACATGTTTTCTCTGTACTGATATAAGAGACAGAAATAAAGATGTAAATAGATTTCTGTCTGCTTCTTTCCCCTCCCTGGGGGACACCAAAGGGAAGAGAGGAAGAACGGTGTGTTCCTCTCACACATCTGAGAAGAATCGCCGAGACCTCGGCTGCTTATCAGCAGAGTGGCGCAGCGGGGAGGTCACCAAGGAATATCTGCCGGTGCCTACGCTGTGGCACATTCCTCTGACCAGGCAGAATTCCAACAGAGACACCTCTGGAGGGTGAGGGGGACGCCGAGGAAGCACAGGCGAAGTGTGCATACGTTCCCACTCATGATTCATGTGCTCATTTGTGGCACAGGAAAATGTCACATGGCTGTTGGGAAGGTATCCAAAAGTTGCCCCAGTACACTGTAGGGTGCAAGATAAAAGCATGTGACCGATCCCTAGATTGTAGGGCATGCAGAAGGGCAAAGGAAAAAGGGTGCAGTTATCCCAGGTTGGAGAGGGTAACCACAAAGCCTTTTGAGCTTGTGCACACAGAACTTTTTGGGCCCATGCCAGAGAGTCTGGGCGGGGCCAGATTTGCACTGATGCTCACAGATGATTTTACCCAGAACGGGTGGGTCTTCTCGCTGAGACGAAAAAGCGAGGCAGCGCAACTGATCAAAGACTGGGTTGCGGCGGTGGAACTACAGTTTTCCACCAAAGTGCAGGGCTTTCAGAGTGACCGAGGCGCAGAGTTTACTGGGTCTGCTCTGCAGAGTTTCTTCCGCCAGAAGGGAATACGTCACAGGTTGACGGGTGCTACTTCTCCTCAGGAGAGTGGCGTGGCGGAGCGCAGGAGTAGGGCACTGGCTGAAGCTGGTGACGTTCTACTGTTTGACTCTGGTTTGCCTCAGAGTTTTTGGGGGGAGGCGATGAAGACAGCCAATTTCACGATGAACAGGTCCTACAATTCAGTGGTAGGTGACACCCCGTTTTTCGTGCTGCACCAGAAGAAGCCGAAGGTGCATTTCTTCCGTGTATTTGGTTCTGAAGCCTGGGTGCCTGTGCCAAAGGCTCAACGAAAGGAAGGTGACCCGAGGTCCCAGAAAATGATCTTTTGTGGGTATGAGCCTGGGACAAAGGGGTGGAAGTTTGCATATCCAGATGGTGATCAGTCCAGGCTTCTAGTTAGCAGAAATGCTGAGTTCTGTGAGCAGAATGGTTGGTCAAGGATCCATGCGAATCCTGACGTTCTCTCAGAATGTCTGTCTGATTCTGAGGAGGAGGGAGAGGCAGAAGCTGAACCTGTTGATGAGGACCAGGTCTCTGACCAGGGTCAAGAACAGGGTTGGGCATCTCCATAGGTTGTTAAAAGAGAGCCCAAGAGTGAGCCTTCGTCTCCCGTTAGCAAAGTGCAGAAGGCCCGAAGACGCAGTAAGTCAGAGGGGGAGTCTTCTGGTGTCAGAGACACACTTACTGGCCCCAGTGGGTCAGAAGGAGCACCTGAGACAGTGTTCAGACGTTCCGCACGCACCACAAAGGGGGTACCACCTGAGAGGTTTCAGGTCACCAGTGCGTGGGTTGGTTTCGGGCAGTGCGAACCTGGGAGTTTTGAGGAGGTTCAACAGTTGCCTGAAGCAGAAGCCAGGAAGGGGCGAGAGGCAATGGGAAAAGAGTTTGTCAGGGAACTGCCATCGGAGAGTCAGGTGGTGGAAGGGCTCAAGGAGGTTAGGAGACCCTCGGATGCTGAGGAAGGAACCAGCAGGGGGAGAGAGAGAGTTCCCGCAGAAACTCAGTCGGAGGGATGGCTCCAAGATACTTCCAGTGAGAACAGCGGAGAGGTTTCAGGACCTCCGCTGGGGACGCCCACTCCGCGCAGGAAACTGTCACGCAGAGATTCCAAAAGGAGAGTTTCCGTTAAGGAACTCCTATGTTGGCGCAAATTCCGGAAGCGCCCACTGACGGATTCTGCCAGCGATTGAGGTAGCCATGCGCCCATGGCTCCGCGGACGGGGAGAGTTTAGAAACTGATTGCAGGAGTTAAGAACTCAGCCATTTACGCACAAGCAGCCCCTTAACCCATCACAGCAATCCGTCAGTCTTCGACGCTGCGTGTGCGAAAGAGAGGCATCATGAGCAACCCAACTGGAGACGGAGCAGCGGGAGGAGCTGGGGCGGGACCAACTCTGGAGGAGAGAAACAGAGCGTTGGAACACCAGCTGGCACTGCTAACGGCGCGTCTCGAGGAGAGGAGAGCTCAGGATGCACAGGGGAAGCCCACCCCCATCGCAAGGAAGGTACCGGGGTTGGTACAGAAATTCGGGGGTGACCCAAGAAACTACCAAGCCTTTCAGACAGAAATGCAATATGCACTCAATCTGCAGTTTGATGACTTTGCCGATGAGGAATCGAGAGTGGCTTTTGTGATTGGGCACCTCGAGGGGGGAGCTAGAGAATGGGTAAGGCCCCTGATGGCATCGAATAATGATGCCCTAAAGGACTTGAGGAAATTCTTTATCGCGATGGATTTGATGTTTTCCAGCCAGATTGAACAGGGCGTGGTACGCAGACAGTTAATGGCATGCAAACAGGGGGATCAGTCTGTCTGAGAGTATTGGACACGGTTTACCATGCTCATACATAAATTGGGGTGGGACCTGTGTTCGGACCCGATTCAAATGCTGTTTGAAGAAGGGCTATCCCCGGAGGTGAAAGATGAACTTTCCCGCGCGCCCCGGCCGGGGTCTATGGATCAGCTGACTAAATCGGCTCTTGCGATTGGATCACGCCTAGAGGCAAGGGCTCTGGAGAAGCGGGAAGGGAGAGGAGAGCGTTGGAGTGATTTCCGCATTCCTGAGATGCCAGGGCAACCTTCCCCGCCAGCGGAACCAATGGAGATTGGCACTGCGCGCGCGCACGGCGTTTCAAACGTCCGGGCCGTCAATTCGGTGTCAGAACCAGTGGCCTTTCCCATGCCCAGGATTGACGACATTCTGACCAGGGTGAGGAAGGGAAAGATTTTTACCAAGCTGGACCTGAGGGGGGCGTATAACCTGATACGGATGAGGAAGGGGGATGAGAGGACTTCCGGTTCAGCGCGACTTCGATTCAGGCGGGGATTTCTTCACTGCGGAGAATCCCGAGCTTCTCGGAGGAAAATAGGGGTTCCACAGGGCGCAGTGGTCCCCTGAAAAGTATCTGGAGGGTGTGCAGATACACTGGTTCCCGCGGAGCCAAATCGTGGACCTCCCGGCCGTCAGGTAACTCTGTTTTCGGAGCAAAGAGTACGGCGGGGGGAGAAGCGGGCTGAGGGAAGCCATAGCTGCCTCCGAGAAGGCGAAGCCCCGAGCCTGAGGGAGAAGCGCTGGATTCTCAAAAAAAGTAAATTCGAGCTTAAAATAAGGAAGGCATAAGGCGGATCTGATTTAAAGATAATTCGAACAAAAAGGAAGACAAAGAGAGCTCAACTTTTACCTGAAATCATTGCGGACGCAGAGATCTAGACAAAGCGGTGAAAAACGTGAGTGTCGCTAGCGGTTAAAACTTTCTCCCCTTGGAAACTTTCCGGACTATTTGAAACTAAGTAACTGGCAAAAGAGGAAAGTAGAGGGGAGCAAAAAGATACTATATTGCTATTTGCCTTTGTTTCTTTTGGATTTCTCCAGCCCCCATTATAATGGTGGGGAAAGAAGGGACGGTAGATTCACTTTTGAAAGTTCTGCGCAACGGAAGATTCCATTGTGTCAGAGACTCCATTGCCTTTTTTTCTTTTTTTTCTGCTTTTGTGTGCCAGGAAGAGGAAGGAGGAGAAAGAGGCTGTTTGTTTGGTACGGCGTTATTATTTAATTTAAACCCAAATAACTTTAGACATTCAAAACAACTGTATCACCGGTATCTTTGGGGAACTAAGTCTGAAGCTGGGTAATTTTTCTTTTTTCTTTTTTTTGGCATATCCACTTCGCCTTTTTATTCCTTTCTTTTTTTTTTTCTCTCTGTCGGACTGTGGTCTCCTGGTGGTTGGGAGAGAAATTACAGGTTGTTTTTTTTCCTCTTTGCTTGTCTGGCCTTGGCTGGTCTCTTTGGGCTGACTTGTCATTACTGAAGTGGGATCTCTGACTGCCAGGAAGGATCTTTAAAGAGCCTTAACTTGTTTGAGTGTAACTCCCGGAATACCCCCCCCCCCCCAGTTTGAGCCTTTATGGGAATTAGCCCAACTGAGGGCAAGAAGATTAAGAAAATTAAGAGTGTCGACATATGTAACATGGTGTGGATTAGCCTAAATGGTGGAAGGAAGATTCAAGATTAAGGATCGATTGGACTTAAATATTGGATTTGAAATTTAAGCATCTTATTTGGTGGATTAGCCTAATTGGGGGCAAGAAGAAGGGGAGACATTGAATATTGAAGTTGAACATTGGATATAACCATATTATAACCATATTAAGACTAAAAACAGGACTAAAAAGATATTGAATGTGGGTGTCTGGAATGATGTGGGTGTCTGGAATGATGTTGGATGGAATGTTGTTGGAGGGCTGATGGATTAATGATGCAGTTGTGATTGTAATCTGGGAGACTAATCTGCTCTTTTTTTTGGGAGGGGGATAAACAATTGGATTATTGGGAATAGTGGAAGCAGATTTGACATTTTAATTAGTGGGTTATTAACAAAATTGTGCGAAATGTCGCATACACAGAAAAAAAGTGGGGAGGGGGGACTCTGGGAGAAAGAAAGGGGTCTAAGCAAGAATCAGATTTTAGATCTGAAATATTAAAAATGTTTGCAGAAATCAGGCAGAGTGAGAAGAATTTAGAAACAAAAATCGAACAGGTGGATTCAAAGATTGGGAAAATGGATAAGAAGATAGATGAGACAGTAAATGACTTCCGGTGGAGTGCGGAACCTACCACAGGCGAGGGTTCTTTCTGCGGAGAAAGCCCTAGCTTTTTCGCCCGAATTTGGAGGTTTTGAGGGCGTAAAAACCTCCTGCTAAGCCTCTGGTGGGTGTCCAGAGGTCCAGGTGCCCGGCAGTGCCTGGTAGCCGTTCGTCCGGTCGTCAGGTAGCCTTTGGAAAAAGGCGAAGAGAGCGACGGAACGAGCGGTAGGCAGCTCGGCAGCCATTACAGCGGTGATTCAACGGCGATTCAGCGAAGCCCCGAGCCTGCAAGGATTAGCGCTCCGCTCTCGAAACGAAGAAACTCGGATTCGTAAATCAGATTTGTATACTAATGATGAAGGGGTATAACAAATAACAAGGAAGCCTCCAAGTAAAAAGGGGAAAAGCCCGAGTTCAGCGCTGGTTTGACTTCATCGAAAAAGACGCAGCGCTGCAAGCAGAGCCTAAAGAGAAAGTAAGTTACCGCTAGCGGTTACTGTTTCCGTCTCCCTCGTGTACTCAAAGTTAAAAAAGAAACCTTTTTCAAAAGGAAAGGGAGAAAACAAGAGGGAGCAGAGAAGAGGCGTGACAAAAGAGAAAACCCAGTCAGTCGAGTATTTGTGGCATTGGAAATATAGAGAGGACCGCGGTTAAGATTTCTGTGGAAAAAGTTAAGATATTGAGAAGACTCTCCGACGCCATATTAATTGGGGGAGGAAAGGAGAGGAACCTCAGACGCCATATTAAGTGACTTTAAAAAAAACCAAACGTTTAAACAAGGACTTTAAAAATGTTTAAACAGGGAATATAAGACACTCTAAAATACTCTGGTTTAATGCTGGAGGGGTTATCCTTTTATCTATCATCCCTCTACTTGATTGTTATCTTTCTTTTGGAAAGCTAATTAAGAAACTCTCTCTAAAGCTAAAAGAGGTGGACTCCTCCTGAGGCGAGAGCCTAATTTACATTATATTACTGTGATGGGACGATGAGCTGCTTGTGCGTAAAATGCAAGTCCCTCAGAGTTTGATCAGGTTTTCAAACCTCTGCCTGTGACGGAGCCCCTCCAGCATGGCTGCGTCAATCACTAGTAGTATCCGAAAGTGGCTGCTTTCGGAAACGTTTCCAACATAAAAGCTCCTTAACGGAAACACGTCGTCTGGCCTCTCGGCGTGACAGTTTCCGTCGAGGTGTGGGTGTCCCTATAGGAGGTCCTGAGACCTCCCCACTGGTTTCGCTTGAAGCGTCTCTGAGCCATCCCTCCGACTCACTTTCCCTTGGAGTTCTTGCTCGCCCTCTACTGGTTCCCTCTTCCGCTGCTACTGCTCTCTCAACCTCAGGGAGCCTTTGCACCTGCGGCGCTTTAGATGTCAGTTCCCTGACATCCACCTCCCCTCCAGGGCCCCCTTCACCCCCTCCCGTCTCCTCTCCTACTGGCGGTGAGGAGGTAAAACCCCTGAAAGAACCTCCCTCATCTTCCGACGTCGCGAACACTTCCTTCCACTTGTTGCTGTTCCTACTCTCTAGGTACTCTTCGTCATCAGAGTCCACTCCATCTTCCAACTCCGACTCCGCGAACCCTTCCATTTCCTCTTCCTCATCGGTGGTGCCGAAATACTCCCTCCTAAACCTTGCTATAGGCTGAGGTTTCCTCGGGAACCTTTGGTGGAACGTTTCTGTTAAAACCTCGTCATTGACTTCCTCTGCACTTACCCAGGTGTTTTCTGACTCCGGTTCCCCTTCCCACGCCACCAAATACTCCACCTGATTACCCTTCCACCTGGAATCGAGGATTTCCGCTACATGGTTGCGGCGTTCCCTCTCTTCCAAGGCTGGTCCCCTGACGTGCTCCCCTTCACGTCCCCCCCTGTATGGTGACAGTAACGACCTGTGGAACACTGGGTGCAATTTCATGTGGTTGGGTAATCGGAGTTTGAAAGCTACCGGGTTGACCTGCTGAATCACCTCAAAGGGTCCCAATCTTCTGGGCCTCAGTTTCTTACAACCCCCTTTGAACGGCAACCCTTGGGTTGACAACCACACTTGATCCCCCACCCTTATGGTTTCACCTTCCCTTCTGTTCTTGTCTGCCTGCTTCTTATATTGTGCCTTGGCCCTTTCTAAGTTGAGCTGGAGCTGCTGATGGATGGCTTCCATCTCTTCTACAAAATGTTCAGCCGCTGGAACGCTCCATCTCTCCCCTCCTTCCCCTGGAAATGCCCTGGGGTGACACCCGTAATTAGCCAAAAAGGGACTCATCCCTGTGGACACATTCTCCGCATTATTGTAGGCAAATTCTGCCAACGCCAACTTTTCGACCCAATCGTTCTCTCTGTCATTGACATAACACCTAAGATATTGTTGAAGAATGCCATTTGCCCTTTCCGCCTGCCCGTTGGTTTCAGGGTGCCGGGCAGTTGAAAAATTAACTTCCACGTGTAGCAAGCTCATGAGCTTCCTCCAGAACCTGGAAGTAAATTGTTTGCCTCGATCTGAGATCACCCTCGAGGGAGCCCCGTGCAACCTAAAGATATGTTCCACAAACAACTTCGCCGTTTCTTCCGCTGTGACTGCATGTGAGCATGCTACAAAATGGCACATCTTAGTTAACAGGTCTACTACTACCATGATGGCTGTTTTCCCCTTGGACCTTGGCAGATCCGTCATAAAATCTATTGATATCGCTTCCCAAGGCCGTTCTGGTGTGGGTAAAGGTTCTAATAACCCTGCCGGCGCCCTTCTTTCCCCTTTGGCTCGCTGACATTGGTCACACCCTCTTACATACTCCCTTACATCTTCCCTCACCTTAGGCCACCAAAATTCCCTGGTAACCAACCACATGGTTTTGTGTTGCCCAAAATGTCCCGCCGTGGGGCTATCATGCAACTGCTTGAGTACTCTCCCCCTCAATTCACCTTCGGGTATATACAGTGCCCCTTTGTAATACAATGCCCCATTTCTTTCCTCAAAACCTCCGGGGCTCTCGCCCTCCCCCCTGAGACCTCTGAGCTTATCCTGGGCATATTCATCATTTTCCGTTTCCTCCACCAGTTCCCGTTGCCCCACCAGCGCCGCCCCACACACCCAGCGGTCCTCCGGGATGACATGTCTCTCTTCGAACACCTCCTCCCCTTCCCAATATTCTGGTTTGCGTGAGAGCGCATCCGCCCTGACGTTTTCTGGGCCTGGCACATAACAAATCTCAAAGTTAAATTTGGAGAATTCCTGTGCCCATCTCACTTGTCGTTGGTTGAGCACTCGAGCTGTTCTCCAATACTCTAAATTTTTGTGGTCGGTGCACACTTGCACCTTGTGTTGTGCCCCAATTAATAAATGTCTCCACCTCCGGAATGCTTCGTGAATGGCAAGTAGTTCCCTGTCATACACCGTGTAATTCCTCTCGGACTTATTCAGTTTCCGCGAGAAGAATGCACACGGTCTCCACTCCGACGCACTCCTCCCCGGTTGAAGAAGGACCGCCCCTATAGCCCGGTCGGATGCATCTGTTTCCACTCTCATGGGTTTTTGTAAATCCACATGCAGAAGTTGTTCTTCCGAGGCGAAAGCCCTTTTCAGTTCTTCAAAGGCTCGATCCGCCTCCACCGTCCAAACAAATTTCTTCTTGCTGCTGAGGCAGTCGGTGATGGGCGCCGTCAAGTGGGCAAAGTTCTTGATGAACTTCCGATAAAAGTTCCCAAACCCCAAGAATCTTTGCACGTCCTTCTTGGTCTTCGGTGTCTTCCATTCCAGTACCGCTTGAACCTTGCCTGGATCCATGGCCAATCCCTTGTCTGACAAGCGGTACCCCAGGAATTCCACCTCCTTGGTATGAAACTGGCACTTCTCCAGTTTCACCCACAGCTGGTTGGCTTGCAGCCTGCCCAACACTTCTCGAACGTCCCTCACATGCTGTTCCTCATCTTCCGAATACACCAACACGTCGTCTAAAAAGGCCACACAGTTCTTGTAGAGCAAAGGTCCCAGAACGTGGTTTATAAAAGCTTGAAAACAGGCGGAGCCCCCTTGTAGACCGAAGGGCATAACGAGGTATTCAAAGGCTCCCAAAGGGGTAAACATGGTGGTCTTCCATTCATCTCCCTTCCTTATGCGTATCAGATTGTACGCCCCCCGTAGGTCCAGTTTTGTAAAAATCTTTCCCTTCCTTACTCTGGTCAAAATGTCGTCAATTCGGGGCATAGGGAAAGCCAGGGGCTCCGACACTGCATTGAGGCCCCTGAAGTCACACACCAGTCTCGGTTTGTCTGTGTTCTTTTTGTCCACAAAAAACACTGGGCTGCCCCCCACCGCTCGGGACTCTCTGATGAAACCTCGCTTCAAGTTTTTGTCAATGAACTCCCTCAGCTCCTGCATCTCCCTGTCTGACATGGCGTACAGCTTGCCTACTGGGAGTTGGGCCCCTGGGAGTAGGTTGATTTGACAGTCAAAGGGTCTATGCGGTGGCAGTTTGTCTGCTTCCCTTTCGCTGAATACGTTGCTCAGATCTGCGTATTGCGGGGGCACCTTCCCTTTGCCCATCACTTCCATCCCCGCTAGGGTGACTCTGTCTCCTCCCGAGACCTTCCCCTCCTTGCAGTGTTCTAGGCAATGCGCTGACCCAAAGGAGACCACCCTCTGATGCCAGCCCACTAGCGGATCGTGTAGCGCCAGCCAGCTCATCCCCAAAATGATGGGCGCTCCTCCCAGGATGGCCACATTAAACGCTATCTGTTCGGTGTGCCTTGCCACTCTCATTATCATCGGGACAGTCTGTTGGCTAACTTCTCCCCCCAACAGCTCTCTGCCGTCAATCGTAGTCACCTGCAAGGGGTTACTTAAAGGGATGGTCTGTATCTGGTGCTCAGCTGCAAACTCCTTACTCATGAAATTACAGGAGCTGCCTGAATCCAAAAGCGCCTTGACCTTTAGTGGGTGTCCGTTTGGCAGTTCTAGTAACACCTCTATCACTAAAGCAGGTCTGGGAGGTTCTGGCATGGGCACTTTCATTGCTCTTTGGCCTGGCTGCTGTGCCCCGACGGTGGCAGCCAGGCGTTGGCTTTTACTTGCTCCTTGCTTTCCTCTTCCTTTCCCCCAACAGCTCCTGCCATCCCTTGCCATTCCTTTCTTTGTGGGCAGACTCTGGCAAAGTGCCCTGGCTGTTGGCAGAGATAACATCTCTTGGCGCTCTTTCCCTCCTTCTTCCGCCCTTCACTGGGATTTGAAACTGCGCGCGCCCGCGCTGTTCCAACTTCCATCGGCTCTGCCGGCGGGAAAGATGGCTCTGGAATGTCTGGAATGCGGAACTCCCTCCAACGGTCTCCTTTCCCTTCCCGCCTTTCCAAAGCCCTCGCCTCCTGGCGCGCTCCTATGGCCAGCGCAGATTTGGTTAATTGGTCCATAGACTCCGCCCTGGGCCCCCGGGAAAGCTCATCTTTGACGGTTGAAGAAAGCCCCTCTTCGAAAAGCATTTGGATGGGCTCCGCCGATAGGTCCCACCCCAATTTATGAATCAGCATAGTAAATTCAGTCCAGTACTCACGGACAGATCTGCTTCCTTGCTGGCAAGCCATTAACTGCCTTCGCACCACCCCCTGCTCAATATCGCTGGAAAACATCAGGTCCATGGCACGAAAAAACTTCCTCGTGTCCTTTAAGATCTCATTATTCGCTGCCATCAGGGGTCTAACCCAATCTTTCGCCCCGGATTCGAGATGGCCAATCACATACGCCACTCGCGATTCCTCGTCGGGGAAGTCATCAAACTGCAAGTTTAGAGCGTATTGCATCTCTGTTCTAAAGGCATGATAGTTCCTGGGATCCCCCCCGAATTTCTGCACCAATCCTGGTACCTTTCTGGCGAGCGGGGTGGTTTTCTCCTTTCCCTTTTCTGCATCCTGAGCCCTCCTCTCCTCAAGCCTCGCCGTTTGCAGCGCCAACTGGATCTCCAACGCTCTGTACCTTTCTTCCAGGCTTGGACCCCCTCCAGCTGCTCCTGCACCCCCGGTTCCGGCTGGGTTGCTCATGATGCTTCTCTCTGCACAAGCTGGCTTTCGGTGACTTTCGGATTGCTGTGATGGGACGATGAGCTGCTTGTGCGTAAAATGCAAGTCCCTCAGAGTTTGATCAGGTTTTCAAACCTCTGCCTGTGACGGAGCCCCTCCAGCATGGCTGCGTCAATCACTAGTAGTATCCGAAAGTGGCTGCTTTCGGAAACGTTTCCAACATAAAAGCTCCTTAACGGAAACACGTCGTCTGGCCTCTCGGCGTGACAGTTTCCGTCGAGGTGTGGGTGTCCCTATAGGAGGTCCTGAGACCTCCCCACTGGTTTCGCTTGAAGCGTCTCTGAGCCATCCCTCCGACTCACTTTCCCTTGGAGTTCTTGCTCGCCCTCTACTGGTTCCCTCTTCCGCTGCTACTGCTCTCTCAACCTCAGGGAGCCTTTGCACCTGCGGCGCTTTAGATGTCAGTTCCCTGACAATTACATTATAACTAAGGGAAACTTCAGCTGAGGCTCTCCTGGACTCTGTGAAGAAAATAAGGTAATAATAAGGTAACAGCTCTGGAGAGACCTCATCCACTTTATTGGACCAAACCCTTGGATCCTCCTAACACGAACGTTTGTCGGTAAGGATTAGACGATTTGAAACAATTAAGCACATTTAAATTGGCACATAAATTTGGACCACACCTGAAGTTATAAGAGCTGCTCCCCCATAATTTTTTGTCATTCCTACTTGAACCGTATGGACCTATAAATTCACAAATCAGGTCTTCGGACATCAAGATACCGGTTGGATTAGCCCGAATGGGGGCAGGAAGATTATAAATAGCATACTCTTCAGAATCAACGGACAACTATTTCCCTCGAATTTTGGAGGGGAAGGGACAACATTTAAGCATATTAAGTGGAGGTGAACTGTGAAAGAAGTCGGAAACTGCTGTACTTTCCCGTTCTGTCTGTGTTATTTGTGGATACTCTATTGTTACTCTATTGTTATTTTTTCTAAGGCTGTACACTCTATCATTGGTGGTTAGTTTAGCATTTCCAAATAGTAAGAGTAAGAGCACCTAAAGATAGAAAGACGAGAAAGACAGGAAATAATCAGTGAAACATTTGATACGCTGAGACTAGAGACAATGTCGCATAACCAAAAAAAAGGGATGGAGGGGGGTACTACAACAGACAGGAGAGCCTCAAAACAAGAAACGGAATTTAGAACAGAAATATTGAGGATGTTTGCAGAAATAAAACAAAGTGAGAAAAATTTAGAGACAAAATTAGAGCAGGTAGATAACAAAATTGGGAAAATGGACAAAAAAATTGAGGAGACAGTAAGTGAACTTAAAGGACAGATTAAGGAGGTATCAAAAAGAGTGGATGAGGGATTAAAAAAGACTAAACAGGAAATGAAAGAAATGAAACGGGAAGAAGAAAAAATGAAAAATGAGATAGCAGATCTAAACAAAATGCAGGAAGAAATAAAAGATTCTATTGCAATGAATGAACTTAAACAGAGAGAAGTGAATTTAAGATTGAGACAAATTCCGGAATTACAAAATGAAAATATAAAAGAAAGATTAATAAAGGAAATAGCGCAGTGGATGGAGTTAGCGGAGGAAGAGGTGGCGAAGACAATACAAAATGCATACAGAATGAAAATTAAATCAAGTAAAGTAAAGAAATTTCCAGGCGATTGCCTAGTTACATTCAAAGACAGAGAGATGAGAAATCTGATCCTACAAAGGAACAGAGAGAAGAGACTGTACATTGACGGAAATTATATAATTATATTTAAAGATATTCCAATAAGGTTGTTGAAACGAAGAGAACCTTACAAATCACTGGTGCAATTGCTTAAAAAAAACAGAATAGATTTTCGTTGGGAATTTCCGGAGGGCGTCTCTTTCTTTTATAAAGGAGTCAAAAGAAGACTGACAAACCCCGAGGAAATAGGAAAGTTTACAAGAAGATATAAAGAGCTTCAACAAGGAGAGGAGGAGCCCAAAGGAGCAGAAGGTGGAATAAGATTGAGGGAGGAACTAGAGCTGGGAGAAGAAGAAGAACAGAACGGAAGAAAATCAGAGGAAGAGGAAGAAGGAGAAGAGGAAGAAGGAGAAGAAACAGAAAGGCTTTAGGATAAAATTTAAATTCAATTAGTGGTAAATAAAAAAAAATGATATTAAAATTATGGAATTGGAACATTAATGGAATGAACGATAAGAAAAAACGGAATGGAATTGAACGTATCTTAAAAAAGAAGAACCCAGATATCATATGTCTTCAAGAAACACACGTGGCCAAGAAACATAGGAAAATTCTGATTAATAAGAGGTTAGGGAATGAATTCATTTCTTCTGATAAAGAGAAAAAAAGGGGAGTAGTATTATATATTAAAAATAAAATTGAAGCCCACCAATTGTTTAAGGATGAGGAAGGAAGAATAATAGTGGTTCGTATTAAATGGCAAGGTGAAGTATTGATCATAATAGGGGTCTACGCACCCAACGGGAACAAAACAGAATTTTTCAGTTCACTGGAAGAAAAGTTATTTGAACATATGGACCAAAAAATCATAATAATGGGAGACATGAACGGCGTGGTCTCAGCTGAAATGGACAGACTAAGAAAATCAAAGAACAAAGAAGGAAAACTACCTAAGACATTCTTCACGATGACTAAGAACTGTAACCTAACTGATATATGGCGACTGAGACATCCCTTAGAGAAACAATTCACATACTATTCAGAACCGAATCAATCGTTCTCAAGAATAGATCAAATATGGATATCGAACGAACTGACACCAAGAATTAAAAAAATTGAAATTCAGGCCAAAGTCATATCAGATCACAACCCAATTGAAATGGAGATGAAGGGAGTTGAAGAACGAACTTTTAGATGGAGATTAAATGATAATCTATGGGATGACCAAAAATTTGTTGAAAGAATACGGAAAAAACTACTGGAATACTTTCTGGATAATTCAGATAAAGGGGTGAAAACAAGCGTGGTTTGGGACGCAAGCAAGGCGGTAATGAGGGGTCTTTTGATCCAACAAAATGTTTTGAAAAAAAATAATAAGGAAAAAAGGTCAAAAGAGATCCTGAGACAGATTACGGATAATGAGCAAAAACTGATTTAAAAACCGAACAACGAAAGGATAATGCAGGAAATAAAGTCCCTTCAAACTCAATTCGCAATGATAATAAATAAGGAGGTCGAATGGAACATCAAAAGGTTAAGACAGAAAAATTTTGAATTCGCCAACAAGTCAGGAAAATGGCTTGCTTGGCAAGTTAAAAAGAGGAAAGAGCAAAACACAATCAGTAAAATACTAATAAATGGAGAAGAAACAACTGACCCGAAAGAAATTAGAAAAGGATTTTTGGATTTTTACGAGCAATTATACAGGAATAAAGAAAGGAATAACAAGAAAAAAATAGAAAGATATCTAAAAGAAAAGATGGTGAAGAAGATGTCACTAGAGCAAAAAGAACAGTTAAACGCCCCAATATGCAGAGAAGAGGTAGAAGAAGTGATAAAAGAACTGAAAAGAGGAAAGGCACCAGGCCCAGATGGGTTCACACTGAGCTATTATAAAGAAATGAAAGACACGTTGATGACTCTGCTAATCGAAGTAATGAATAACATCTTAAAAGAAAGAGACATTCCTGACTCATGGAAAGAGGCTTTTATTATCTACACAGAGCAGAAGGCGAGACTGATAGTCAATAATGTTATCACTGAAGATATAAAAATATGTAAAGGAACGAGGCAGGGCTGTCCGCTCTCGCCGCTGCTCTTTATAATGGTCCTGGAAGTGTTACTGAATGTAATAAGACAAAACAAACAAATTAATGGGGTAACATTAGGTTCAAACGAGTATAAAGTTAAAGCCTACGCAGATGATGTGGTCCTGACGGTGGAAGAACCTATAGAAAGCATAAGGGTGATTCTGGACGAAATGGAGGAATTTGGGAAACTAGCAGGATTTAAACTGAATAAGAGTAAAACAAAAATGATTGTTAAAAATATGGATCAAGATCAGGTTGAAATAGTGCAGCAACGAACTGAAATAGAAGTTGTTAAAAAGGTAAAATATTTGGGTATTTGGATTACCAACAAAAACATTGACTTATACCAAAACAACTACATCCCGGTGTGGAATAAAATTAAAAAAGATTTGGAGGTCTGGGCCAGGATGAAACTATCATTCTGGGGAAGAATATCTATGGTGAAAATGATGGTGCTCCCCAAGTTGTTATTTTTGTTCCAAACGCTAAGGGTACAATAACAAATTTGGGTGGCATGCGTACCTATGGAGGGATAAAAAGAGAGTGCACAAGGGATTTTGTAGTCATATTTTTAAGGGCCCATTAATAGAGGTTTGGGATAGATACAAAAATATTTCAGAGCCGAAAACACCACACTGGTTATCCCCGCTGGAGATAATAAGCGTAAAGAAAGTTAATATGGAAGAAAAGTGGGGGAAGTATGGAGATATGGTTATTAATGAAGGAGGGAAGTGGAAAGTTAAATCATACGATCAGGTTAAAGCATTTACACGGGACTGGCTACATTACTTCCAGATAAACGAGATGTTTAAAAAAGAGGTGAAGGAAAGGGGATATGAGGAAAAAGAATCGACATTCCAAAAAGAGATAATAAACAATGAACATAAAAACCTCTCAAAAATGTATAAAATATTGTTGGAGTGGAATACGAAGGACGAGGAAGTGAAGTCAGTGATGGTACAATGGGCAAGGGATTTCGGTTATAATATCCAAATGGAGGACTGGGAAAAGCTATGGAGAGTGAATATAAAATTTACGGCCTGTATACTACTTAAGGAAAATATGATGAAGATGTTATACAGGTGGTATATGACACCTGTAAAACTGGCTAAGATGTATAAGGTAGACAACAAGTGCTGGAAATGTAAACAAAAGGAAGGGTCCTTTTACCATCAATGGTGGGAGTGCAAGAAAGTTAAAAGCTTCTGGGAGGAAATCTACAATGAACTGAAAAAGATGTTAAGTTATACCTTTGTAAAAAAGCCAGAAGCCTTTCTATTAGGTATTGTGGGTAAGGACATTAGGAGAAAGGATTGCAAACTCTTCCAGTACGCGGTTACGGCAGCCAGAATTGTGGTAGCTCAGAGGTGGAAGCAGGAAGAAATCCCAACGGTTGCAGAGTGGAGAGCAAAACTGACAGAATATGCTGAGTTGGATAAATTAACAGGGAAAATAAGATATTTAAAGGATCAAAAATTTATTGAAGACTGGGGGAAATTTGTGGGTTATCTGGAGAACAAATGTTTTGTAAATACAACGCTAGTGGGATTTAAAGAGGCACTGTAAAGAACTAACAAGTATTGTTTATTCGAAATAATGTATAAAGGGTGGTACGAATGGCAATATGAAAGGATGGAATGTGACTTAAAGATACAAACACGAATGAATGTCAACGACGCTGTAGGAAGTTCAAAATGAATGAGAAGTGTTGAAATATGGATATAATGTACAAATAACGAAACTAATAAAATCTTTTTTAAAATGCAAAAAAAAAAGAGACAGTAAATGAACTGAAAGGACAAATCAAAGAAGTATCTAAAAGAACCCATGTGTTAGAAGAAGGAATGAAAAAGACAAAACTGGAAATGAGGGAACTGAAATGGGAAGAGGACAAAATCAGGGTGGGTCTTCTGGAAACCAACAAATCACAAGAAGAAATGTGGGATGCCATTTCCATGAATGAACTCCGACAACGGGAAGTCAACTTAAGGCTGAGAGCGATACCAGAAACTCAAAGTGAGAATATCAGACAAAAACTAATAACAGAACTGGCACAATGGTTGGAGTTTCAAGAAGGGGAGGTGGCAAACACAGTACAGAACGCTTTCAGAATGAAGGTAAGAACGACTAAAGCAAAGAAAGGATGGGTACAGTTTGGGATGCAAGCAAGGCGGTGATGAGAGGGTTCTTCATACAACAGAATTCGATTAAAAAGAAAAATAGAGAGAAAGAAAAGAAAGAAATTGTAAAAGAAATTATGGAAAATGAACAAAAATTAATCAAGAAACCAGATAATGCAAGAATTAAACAAAGCATTAAGGTTCTACAAACTCAATTTGCAATGATAATAAATAAAGAAGTGAAATGGAACATAAAAAAATTGAGACAAAAGAACTTTGAATTTGCAAATAAATCAGGAAAGTGGCTTGCATGGCAGATCAAGAAAAGGAAGGAGCAAAACATAATAAATAAAATTGAAGTGGGAGGAGATGAGATAACCATCCCCAAAGATATCAGAAAAGGATTCTTGGACTTTTACAGACAATTGTATAAATGAAAAGAAAAGAACAACATGAGGAAAATAGAAAGATATTTAAAAGAGAAAGAGGTGCAAAAGATCCCGACAGAAGCACAAGAAAGGCTGAATACCCCAATTGATATAGAGGAGATGAAGGCGGCGATAAAAAAACTGAAGAATGGGAAAGCCCCAGGACCAGATGGTTTCACAGCAAGGTATTATAAAGAATTGGGAACAACCCTAATGTTACCACTGAGAGAAGTAATGAACAACATATTAAAGGAGAGAGAAATTCCAGAGACGTGGAAAGAAGCATTCATAACCTTTATTCCAAAAGAAGAGGCGGACTTAACTCAAGTAAAGAACTACAGACCAATCTCTTTATTAAACACGGACTACAAAATTTTCGCAGGAATAATGGCAGAGAGACTAAAAAAGGTTTTACAAGAAATCATTCATGAAGATCAAGCGGGTTTCCTTCCTGGCAGACAGATGAGAGATAATGTGAGGAATGTTATAAATATTTTAGAATACCTGACAGCCAGGAATGAGAAACAAGCAATGCTGATGTTTGTGGACGCCGAAAAGGCATTTGATAATGTATCATGGGATTTTATGTTGAAAAATATTGAACAGAGGGAAATGGGGAATGATTTCATTAATGGAATAAAGGCAATATATACGGAGCAAAAAGCGAAGTTGATAGTGAACAATATGATAACAGAAGAAATTAAAATTTCTAAAGGTACTAGACAGGGTTGCCCGCTATCGCCACTATTATGCATAATGGTCCTTGAGGTCTTACTGGATTCAATAAGGAAAAATGAAAGCATAAAGGGGGTGACAGTAGGCCAAAATCAATACAAAGTTAAAGCCTTTGCTGACGATTTAGTTCTGATGGTAGAAGAGCCGACGGAGACTGCAGCTGAGATATTGGAGGAAATTGAAAAATTTGGAGAGGTGGCAGGTTTTATAATAAACAGGAAGAAAACCAAAATTATAGCCAAAAATATGGAAAAAACAATGATGGAAGTATTGCAACAACAAATGGGCATCGAAATTGCTAAGAAGGTGAAATATTTAGGTATATGGTTAACTCCAAAAAATATTGATCTGTTCCAAAACAACTACGTTCCGGCGTGGAATGGAATTAAGAAGGACCTGGAAGTATGGAAAAGACTAAAATTATCCCTTTGGGGTAGAATCTCAATGATCAAGATGTCAGTGCTACCAAAGATGTTATTTCTATTTCAGATGATACCAATACTAAAAGGAGCGGCGATCTTTAAAGAATGGCAAAGGATGATCTCAAGATATGTCTGGCAGGGCAAAAAGCCGAGAATTAAATATAAACTATTAACAGATGCAAAAGAAAGAGGAGGCTTTGCCCTGCCAGATTTGAAGCTATACTATGAAGCATCATGTCTTTGCTGGTTGAAAGAATGGATCAAACTGAAAAATACAAAGCTCCTGGATTTGGAAGGATTTGACAACAGATTTGGATGGCACGCGTATCTTTGGAAAGAAAAGAAAAAGGGTTATAAATCATTTGAAAATCATATCTTATTGGAAGTTTGGGACAGATACAAAAATATACTGGAAATGGGGGTCCCACATTGGTTATCCCCATTAGAGGTTATAGGTGTCAAAAAAACTAATATGAGAAGTGACTGGATCACCTATGGAGATTTGGTGGTGAAGGAAGGGGGGAAGTGGAGATTAAAACCATACAAACAAGTAAAAGAACATGTTTATGATTGGTTGCACTACTATCAAATAAGTGAAATGTTTAAAAAGGATGTGAAAGAAAAAGGGTACAAAGATACATATTCAAAATTTCAAACAGAAATTGTTAATAATAACTGTAAGATAATTTCCAAAATGTATAAAATTTTGTTGGAATGGCAGACAATGGATGAGGAAGTAAAAGTGGTTATGATTCAATGGGCCAAAGATTTAGGATATAACATAGAAATGGATGATTGGCAAAAAATATGGAATGAAAACCTGAAGTTTACAGCATGTGTCACATTGAAAGAAAATGTAATGAAGATGATATACAGGTGGTATATGACACCAGTAAAATTAGCAAAAATGTACAAAACTTGTAACAAATGCTGGAAATGTAATGAGAAAGAAGGTACATTTATGCATATGTGGTGGGATTGTAAGAAAGTAAGGGGGTTCTGGGAGATGATATATAATGAACTAAAGAAAATGCTAAAATATAGCTTTGTTAAGAAACCAGAAACCTTTTTGCTGGGAATAACAAGAACGGACATAAATAGGAGAGACTGTAAACTTTTTCAGTATGCAATCACCGCAGCAAGAACATTGTTGGCTCAAAAATGGAAACAAGAAGAAGTTCCGACTTTGGAAGAATGGAGGACAAAATTAACAGACTATGCAGAACTGGATAAATTAACTGGGAAAATCAGATACCAAAAGGATCATAGGTTTTTTGAGGACTGGGGAAAATTTACGGAGTATTTGAAAACTGTATGTGAGGAGTGTACAACGCTAGTGTGTTTTAAAGAAGCTTTGTGAAAACACAAGGAATATTGTTAGAAGGCAAGCAAGGATAGAAATATAGTATTCAATGGCAATATTAAAATTAAGGAATGTGAAGATAGGATTTGAATTACGAATGATTGTCAGAGAAGTTGAGGGAGGTCCAATAAGTTAAAATATGTGATGTGTAAGTTGATATGATTGGAGTTTTTTATGGAAAAAATTTAAAAAAAAAAAATTATAAAAGGAAAAAAGGAAGGGGGATGAATGGAAGACCACCATGTTCACCCCCTTGGGGGCCTTTGAGTATCTCGTTATGCCCTTCGGACTACAGGCGGGCTCAGCCTGCTTTCAGTCCTTCATGCATCACGTCCTGGGGCCTCTGCTCTATAAGAACTGTGTGGCCTTCTTAGACGATGTGTTAGTCTACTCAGAGGACGAAGAGCAGCATGTCCGAGATGTCCGGGAGGTCCTAAACAGGCTGCAAGCAAACCAGCTGTGGGTAAAGTTGGAGAAGTGCCAGTTCCACACCAGAGAGGTGGAGTTCCTGGGGTACCGTTTGTCAGACAAGGGGTTGGCCATGGATCCCAGTAAAGTCCAAGCGGTACTGGAATGGAAGACACCCAAAACCAGGAAGGACGTGCAGAGATTCCTGGGGTTTGGAAACTTCTATCGGAAGTTCATCAAAAACTTTGCCCACTTAACGGCGCCCATCACCGATTGTCTCAGTAGTAAGAAGAAATTCGCCTGGACGGAAGAGGCGCAGCAAGCGTTTGAACAGCTAAAGAAAGTGTTTGCGTCGGAGGAGCAGCTCTTGCACGTAGATCTACGGAAGCCGATGAGGGTAGAGACGGACGCATCGGATCGCGCGGTAGGGGCGGTGCTTCTCCAGCCGGGAAAAGACGAGTCGGACTGGAGACCGTGTGCCTTTTTCTCGCGGAAGTTGAATAAATCAGAAAGGAACTACACAGTGTACGACCGGGAGCTGCTCGCCATTCATGAAGCTTTTCGACGGTGGCGACACCTGCTGATTGGAGCGCAGCACAAGGTGCAGGTGTGCACGGACCACAAAAATCTGGAATATTGGAGAACGGCCCGAGTACTGAACCAGAGACAAGTGAGATGGGCACAGGAGTTCTCCAAATTCCATTTTGAGATTCGCTATGTACCGGGACCAGAGAACGTCAGGGCGGACGCTCTCTCCCGAAAGCCCGAGTATATGGAGGGGGAGGGAGCGCCCGAAGAAAGACATATCATCCCAGAGGACCGCTGGTTTTGTGGAGCAGCATTGGTGGGGCAAAGGGAACTGGTAGAAGGGACAGAGAACGATGAATACGCCCAAGATAAACTCAGAGGGCTCAGGGGAGCCGGGGAGAACACAGGGGGGTTTGAAGAAAGGAATGGGGCGTCGTATTACAAAGGGGCATTGTACATACCGGAAGGGGAATTGAGGGGTAGAGTGCTCAAACAACTACACGACAGCCCCACCGCAGGGCACTTTGGGCAGCACAAAACCATGTGGTTAGTTACCAGGCAGTTCTGGTGGCCCAAGGTGAGGGAAGATGTAAGAGAGTATGTAAGGAGGTGCGACCGCTGCCAGCGAGCAAAGGGGGAGAGGGTGGCACCGGCGGGTTTACTGGAACCATTACCCACACCTGAACGGCCATGGGAAGCAGTTTCCATAGATTTTATGACGGATTTGCCCAAATCCAAGGAGAAAACGGCTGTCATGGTAGTAGTAGACCAGTTAACCAAGATGTGCCACTTTATAGCCTGCTCACATGCGGTAACAGCGGAAGAAACCGCCAGGTTGTTTATAGAACACATTTTTAGGTTGCATGGCGCCCCCTTGAGGGTGGTCTCAGACAGAGGGAAACAATTTACGTCCAGGTTCTGGAGGAAGCTCATGAGCTTACTCCACGTAGAGGTCAATTTCTCGACCACCAGACACCCAGAAACAAACGGGCAGGCGGAAAGGGCAAACAGTATTCTGCAACAATATCTGAGGTGTTATGTAAATGACAGAGAGAATGATTGGGTAGAGAAATTAGCCCTGGCCGAATTCGCCTACAATAACGCGGAAAATGTGTCCACGGGAATGAGTCCATTTATGGCCAATTATGGGTGTCACCCCAGGGCCTTTCCAGGGGAAGGAGGGGAAAGATGGAGTGTACCAGCCGCGGAACATTTCGTGGAAGAAATGGAAGCCATACATCAACAGCTAAAATTGAATTTGGATAGGGCCAAGGCAGAATACAAGAAGCAGGCAGATAGGAGCAGAAGGGAAGGCGAGACTATAAGGGTGGGGGACCAGGTGTGGTTGTCAACAAAAGGGTTGCCATTCAAGGGCGGGTGCAAGAAATTGAGACTGAAACGACTGGGACCCTTCGAAGTTATACAACAGGTCAATCCGGTGGCCTTCAAACTCAGGTTGCCAGACAACGTGAAATTGCATCCAGTATTCCATAGGTCATTACTGTCACCGTACCGGGAGGGGAGGGAATCTTGGGGACGTGAAGGTGAGGTTCCCGCAGCACCGGAAGTAGAAGAGAGGGAAGGCAGTAGTCATGTAGCAGAAATACTCGACTCTCGGTGGAAGGGTAAACAGGTGGAGTACTTAGTGGCATGGGAAGGGGAACTAGAGTCCGAAAATACCTGGGTACCGGCAGAAACGATTGATGATGAAATTTTAGTAGGAACGTTTCATCTCCGGTACCCAAGGAAGCCTCAGCCCTTGGCTAGGTTCTGGGAGGAACACTTCGGCACCACTGACAAAGAAGGGGAGTTCGAGGGGTTCCCAGAATAAGGACAAGAAGAGGAAGAAGAATCAGAGGGGGAAGAGTATTCGGGAAGAAAGGACAGTAGTAGGTGGAGGGCGGTTTTCGAGTCATCCGAAGATGAGGAGGAGTCTTTCAGGGGGTTCCCAGCCTCGCCACCCAGAGAAGAGGGGGAGACGGGGGGTGAGGGGGGTCCTGGAGGGGAGGTGGATGTCAGGGAACTGCCATCGGAGAGTCAGGTGGTGGAAGGGCTCAAGGAGGTTAGGAGACCCTCGGATGCTGAGGAAGGAACCAGCAGGGGGAGAGAGAGAGTTCCCGCAGAAACTCAGTCGGAGGGATGGCTCCAAGATACTTCCAGTGAGAACAGCGGAGAGGTTTCAGGACCTCCGCTGGGGACGCCCACTCCGCACAGGAAACTGTCACGCAGAGATTCCAAAAGGAGAGTTTCCGTTAAGGAACTCCTATGTTGGCGCAAATTCCGGAAGCGCCCACTGACGGATTCTGCCAGCGATTGAGGTAGCCATGCGCCCATGGCTCCGCGGACGGGGAGAGTTTAGAAACTGATTGCAGGAGTTAAGAACTCAGTCATTTACGCACAAGCAGCCCCTTAACCCATCACAGAGTTGAACTCAAAGAGGTCTGTAGATGTGTGCTCACAGTTTCCCTCAGGATGCGAGATGAGAGGGGGTGTGAGGAGAATCAGAACTTACAGGGTTAAGCAGTTCTGAGTGACGTCTCACATTCTGAGGCGTGGTTATGTTCACATACGGGAATTTTCCTTTGTGTGAGTTCTCTTTCGGTTTTGACTGAGAGGAGAGGCGAAAGATGCCTGCTTGTTCGCCGGGCTAAATTTACGATGTTTAGCTACGCAATAAAAGACTATTGGAGATAAGAGGAAAGCCAGCTTGCAGTTTGATTTATTTTCCACACACAGCAACAGTTTTTCCCCACTGCGTGAACTCTGCTGGGACTAAGCTGAGAGAGCTGAAGATGTTTTCTATCGGCACAGAAGCACAGTATGAAGGGGAAAACGTGCCGGACGCCATCTTAATTGCAGTTGCTGTCTTAGCAAACTCATCAGCAAATCTCTTTGGAGGTTTGCCTTTTGTGGCCCTTTCAGATCTGCATACTAGACGCAAGTCTTCTGCACTCATCTCCTCCTTCTTAGGAGAAAAGTGGCCAATGGTGAACAGTGGTTCTTCCAGTTCAGTGTCAGACGCATCAGATGGTCTGATTGAGGCCTTTGCGCTCTTGTAGTCTGCTGTGTCATCACTGTCGCTGACAACAGCAGCAGCGCCGTCCACTGAGCTGGAATTCGAACTCTGATCATCATCTTCAGCTTCCTCTTCTACCTCATCAACATCCTCTTCTACCTCATCAACATCTTCCTCTTCTACCTCATCAACATCTTCATCCTCCTTTGAGTGACTCTGGAAAATTCCCACATTTCCCCCCCACTTAGGATTGTACTCAACACTCTTTGTGAACCTAATGGACTTAGAGTCAGTCATGAATACCCTGTATGCACCTTTTTCTTTCTTTCTTTTTAAAAATTATTTTATTAAGGATTTTCTTGTTTTACAGAAGTAAGTGTAATGCCTCGTATTTTTTTTCCGTGTAACATTTTTACAAATCCGTTTCATTTGTTGAGACATTAGGGGGAGAAGGAAAAAAAAGGGGGGAAGAAAGGGGGTGGAGGGAGGGAAGATGGATGGGGGTGGGGTCCGGTGGCGATGTTTCTATTATGCTTAATGTATGTAAAGTTTGGTGTCAGCGTTGCTTGTGTTGCTCACTTGTGTTCATTTGGTGGTGAGAGAGGTTGGGGTTGGCCTAGGGTGTGATTGTGTGTTTGTGATTGGCTGTGGTGATCTTTGTTTTCGTGTGTGAGTGGGGTGGGTGGGTGTTTTGGATCAGGTTAGCCATATTGATTTGTATGCTGTCGGTGGATTATTGTCATTGTCTTGTTGGGCTGTGTATATGATAAAGGGGAGCCATACCGGGGTGAAGGTGTCTTCTTCTGTTTGTCCCCGTGTCAGTTTCAGGCTGCTGCCGCTCTGCTGTGAGTTTGTGGGGAGGACCGCGCCCCCTTGAAGCCCATTTTCCACTTTGGGCTTGGGGACGGGCCCCATACTCCACCACAACATATAAGGCTCCAAGGAGGCCTGGGACATTGCTGCTGCTGCTCTGCCGGTGAGTCTTGGGGAGGACCGCTCCCCCTTGAAGCCCATTTTCCACCTTGGGCTTGGGGGCGGGCCCCATACTCCACCACAACATATAAGGCTCCAAGGAGGCCTGGGACATTGCTGTTGCCGCTTTGCCGGTGAGTCTTGGGGAGGACCGCTCCCCCTTGAAGCCCATTTTCCACCTTAGGCTTGGGGGCGGGCCCCATACTCCACCACAGCATATAAGGCTCCAAGGAGGCCCGGGACATTGCTGTTGCCGCTTTGCCGATGAGTTTTGGGGAGGACCGCTCCCCCTTGAAGCCCATTTTGCACCTTGGGCCTGGGGCCCATACTCACCAGCGCAGCTTATAAAGCTTCAAGGAGGCCTAGCGTGTGTGGGGTGTGGGAATTTGTTTAATTTAATTATGTTGTGTTTGTAACTTTCTGGTTTTTGTTTTTTTTATTGTTCTATTGGTTTGCTTTTTTGTATAGGTTTTATTTTGATTTTAAGGGGTGGGGTCAGGGCTGCCTGGGAGTGGGGCCCAGCAAACAAAATGGCTGGGGCAGGTTCCACAGGGGGGGAATGCACTGGGACAACCAATCTCAGTGATCACGGGTAGGAGGAGGAGTTACGCTAAGACCAGACCATGTCATTACCGAGGAGGCAGGTTTAGTCGTTGCTTGAGGACTATCCCTGCCTCCAGGTCTGGTCCTGACCGGATGGATACTGGAATAAGCAAGGGATACCCACACGACCTGAAGGTGCTGCTGTGCAATGCCAGGTCAATGATCTATAAAACCACTGTGATCCATGACTTGATCGTGGATGGAGGATTTGACCTGGCATGTGTGACAGAGACTTGGTTGGATGAAGCAGATGGGCCTGTCCTTGCCGCTGCTTGTCCACCAGGTTTCTCTTACGCACAGCAACCCAGGCCTTGTGGGTGGGGAGGGGGGGTTGCAGTGATTTTTAGGAAGTCATTAGTCTGCACCAGGCGTCCTATTGGGAAAACCCAGTTTTCTGAGTGCATTTTATGGAAGTTGGACAATAGGGGCAGTACAGGATTCCTATTGGTGTACCGACCTCCCCACTGCACCAAGGATTCCCTGCCCGAGCTGCTTCAGGTCGTGGCGGATGTTCTCCTGGAGACACCTAGTTTGGTTGTCCTAGGGGATTTTAACATCCATGCCGACACAACCTTACAAGGGGCCGCTCGGGACTTCGTGGAAAGCATGGCCTCCATGGGGCTGTCCCTGAATAAGTCTGGCCTAACCCATAGCCACGGACATGCCTTGGACCTGGTGTTTACCTCTATGGATGTTGGTGATCTGACATTAACTAAAAGCGAAACGAAAGAAGTGCCATGGACAGATCACTTCCTAGTGCAACTGGACTCCGTGACCCTTCCCCTCTGCAGGGAGGTGGGACCGATTCAGATGGTCCGCCCTCGCCACTTAATGGATCCAAATGGTTTCCAGAGAGTGGTAGGGGATTTTCTATCCCATGCTGATGGGCTTTCAGTTCATTCCCTGGTGGCCCGCTGGAATGTGGAGTTAACCAGGGCTATTGACTGTTTGGCTCCGAAGCGCCCTCTCCGATTGCATGGTTTTCCCATGCATGGTTTTCCACGGAGCTGAGGGCGATGAAACAATCATTGAGACGGCTAGAGCGCCGGTGGCAGATAACTCATTCTGTTGCTGACCGGACTCGGGTTAGAGCTCAATGTCAAGCCTACCAAGTGGTGATAGCGACGGCGAAGAAGACTTTCTTCACCGCCTCTATTGCATCTGCGGAAAACAGCAGCAGGAGACCCTTTCAGGTGGTTCACAATTTAGCGGAACCACCTGCTCCATCAGGGCCCAGTACGGGCCACATGATCTCCTGCAATGATTTTGCAAAGTTTTTTGCAGACAAAGTCGCTCAGATTCGAGAAGAGGTAGACTCCACCGTGGGAGCAGGGCCGTGGCGGGAGAGTGCTAGAGTCCTGTCTAGTCAAGTTGTATGGGATCAATTCCAATCTGTTACCCTCGAGGATGTGGACAGGCTACTTGGACGAGTGAAACCAATCACTTGTCTCCTTGATCCTTGCCCATCCTGGCTTATAAAAGCTAGCCGGGAAGGACTGGGCGATGGGCTTTGTGGGGTGGTGTATGCTTCCCTCTGTGAGGGAGCCTTCCCAGACCTGCTGAAAGAAGCGGTTATTAAACCGCTTCTTTAAAAAAATCTTTAGATGCGGCCACGATGGCCAACTATCGCCCAGTCTCAAATCTTCCATTCTTGGGCAAGGTGATTGAGCGAGTGGTTGCTGAACAACTGCAGGCACAGCTGGAAGAAGCGGACCACTTGGATCCCTTCCAGTCGGGATTCAGGCCTAATCATGGGACTGAAACTGCCTTGGTCGCAATGGTTGATGATCTCCGGCGGGCTAGGGACAAAGGTGAGAGCTGTTTCCTAGTTCTGCTGGATCTCTCAGTGGTGTTTGATACCATCAACCATAACATCCTTCTGTTAGGATATTTCCGTTCCACCTTAAAAGGGAGCAGGCTTTTGTGTGTCACAGAGTCTGCGTATTTCCTGTTCACAGGATGTTTATGTTTGCTATTGCTTTCGTTTTCTCTCTCTGCGCCAGAACACGCTAGCAGACAGTCATGTTTGTTCTTTGTTCTGACCAACGCTGAATAAACATTCTAAATGATACCCTCCTGAGTGCAACTTTTGCTGTGTGTGTGAATTCTGCTGATAGAGTGTGCATCAGCCCAGGAATGTGGCAATCTATTTCTGGAGCTGGTGTCGCTAATTGCTGATACTGCACGTCTACGGGAGATCGATGGACGTCTGGAGTCCAGCTGGAGACAGTGACGGGCGATGTCTCCCTGGCAGTATCCCAACAACAGGTTTCGGGCCCAGATTCACGGCACTTACAGGAGAGTAAGACTGCGACAGACTGCTGAGGTATGTGGGAACTCGAAAGCAGAGGCTTTTCTGAATGCTGCGGCAAAGAGCCTTTGATGTCTGGCAGGGCTAAATTGGTCTGGGAGCCGAGCCAAGCAGGCTTCGTGATTAATGGGAGCCAAGATAAGGAGTCTTTGAGGTAAAGAAAGAGACTCGGGCTCACGTAAAGACCTGGAATGGAGTTTTTCCAAGCATCTGAAGCTGCTGAGTGCCCTAAGTTAAATGGGAAAAATTATCAGACCTGGGCAAAATGGTGTGAGAGTTTGCTGCGTCAGTATGGAGTATGGCATACTGTGTCTCAAGCCCCTCCAGTTCCTCTGACAGAGAAATGGGAGGCCCAGAATTCGAGGGCCATAGACCTAATCATCTTGTCCGTCTCTCTGGAGGAAATAAAAACGCTAGCTGGAAATACGACTGCACGTAAGATGTGGAATGCTTTGTAGAAAGCTCATCTGCCAGTCATCCCAGCTCAGAGTCTGAATGCCCAGAGTGTGAATGCATCGGAGGTCCTGGCTGTTTCCCAGAATGAGAGTGAATGCAGGGATGCTGAGGGCACCAGTTGCAAGCTACAGGGGGAGCTGACTGTGATGTCAGCCCAGGCAGCATTCCAGTCTCCAGGGGGAGCCAAGGAGTCGGCAGCTGAGAGCTCTGTTTCTCGTGGGAGCCAAGGTCATCGTCTTTGCAGAGGCCGGAAGGCCAGAGGTAAACAGAGCAAGATGCCTGCAGATGGCCCGAAGCAGAGGGAGGGTGAAGAGCCCACGCCAGTGGAAAACAACCTTTGTTAGCTGGCACTGCTTCACCAAAGGCTAAAGGCAAGTCTGATGGCCAGGAGCAGGGGGGCAAGCTGCAAAAGCCCACGCCGGTGGAAAACAAGGTTTTGCTTGCTGCAAAGACTGCTCCAAAGGCTAAAGCCAGGTTTATTGTGGACTCAGGCGCCAGGCGCCATTTATCAAAGGATCGACACCTGTTTATCTCCTTCACACCTCAAGACGGAGAGATCCACCTGGCTGATGGAAGGACTTTGCAAATTGCAGGAGAAGGGACTGTTAAACTTGCAAGTCTGCACACAACCATCAGTAATGTACTTTATGTTCCAGGAGCTGCGGACAATTTGGTCAGTGTCCCACAGCTGACTGGACGTGGCTTTGAGATTTCCTTCAAGAGGAGCGTCTGTGTCATCAGGAAAGGCAAAGAGGACATTTTGCATGCAAAGTTTATGGATGGATGCTGTTGTGTCTAATGTTGATTCTTGTTGTGTTGCACAAACTAACAAGGTTCTTCATGCAGGATGCATTCATGAAGCACATCGAAGATTTTGTCACATGTCTTGGCAAGCGCTAGCCAAGATGCCAGAGTTGGTTGAAGGTTTGAACATCAAACCTTGTAAGTTTCACATGAAATGTGTATCTTGGTGGGTGTAATCCTGTCCTGGTACCTGTGAAAAACCTCTGGCAACCAATCTGGCTTTGTGTCTGACAACCTTGCCATTCTGGTCTGTCTTGGCCTTGAAGACCCATTTGCTGCCAACCAGTCTCATTCCTGGGAATACCAGTAGCAATTCCCAAGTTTGGCTCCTGTTCAAGGAATCAACTTCAGCCTTCATGGCATTAAGCCAAGGCTCAGCATCTTTAGAGGTTAACTCCTGAACCTCTTTGAAGCTTGAAGGTTCCCACACCTTCTCTGAGCTACTAAGAACAGTGGTTGCTGTCTTAGCAAACTCATCAGCAAATCTCTTTGGAGGTCTGCCTTTGGTCACCCTTTCAGACCTGTGAACCAGACACAAGTCTTCTGGACTCATCTCCTCCCTCTTAGGAGAAAAGTGACCAATGGTGAACAGTGGTTCTTCCAGTTCATTGTCAGACGCATCAGATGGTCTGACTGAGGCCTTTGCGCTCTTGTAGTCTGCTGTGTCATCACTGTCACTGACACCAGCAGCAGCGCCACCAACTGAACTGGAATCTGAACTCTGATCATCACCATCATCATCATCATCCTCCTCCTCAGCTTTCTCAACATCATCTGCCTTTTTCACATCACCTTCATCCTCCTCTGGGTAACTCTGGAAAATTCCCACATTTTCCCTCCACTTAGGATTGTACTCAACACTCTTGGTGAACTTAATGTACTTAGAATTAGTCATCCATACCCTGTATGCACCTTTTTCGTACCCCATGAACAAACCATGTGCCCCACGCTTCCCAAGCTTGTTGCTTTGTGGGGTGTGTACCCACATGTCAGAACCAAAGATTCTCATGTGCTTGACGTTCGGTTTCTTACCAAACATTTTCTCATACGGAGTACAACCAATAGGTGATGACAGTCTGCGATTAAAGGAATAAGTAAACGTCGACAGAGCCTCACCCCAAAACTTTTCAGGGAGGTTGGCATCATGCAACAAGGTTTTTAGGCCTTGAAGCAAAGTTTGGTTTGCTCGCTCCGCAAGTCCATTCATCCATGGTGATCTAGGTGTTGACAAGTCATGCTGGATTCCCTTCTCAGTCAGGAAAGCTTCAAACTGCTGAGAAGTGAACTCCCCGCCCCGATCAGTAAAGAGACAGCCGATACGTTTACCGTGAACATTCTCCAACCAAGCACAGAATGCCTTGAACTTAGGAAACGCTTGCGATTTCTGCTCAAGCATAAACACATGAATGTACCTAGAAAATAAATCAATTAGAACCATGAAGTACCTTGCTCCTCCCAAAGAGGGCGCAAGAGGACCAACAAGGTCTGCGTGCACTAGCTGGTAGGGTTTGGAAGCCTGCCTGCTAGACTCCTTGCCTTTTGGAGCAATTTTCACCTTGTTCTCTGCACAAGATACACATTTCATGTGATACTTACAAGGTTTGATGTTCAAACCTTCAACCAACCCAGGCATCTTGGCTAGCGCTTGCCAAGACATGTGACAAAATCTTCGATATGCTTCATGAATACATCCTGCATGAACAACCTTGTTAGTTTGTGCAACACAACAAGAATCAACATTAGACATAACAGCATTGTCATCATAAGTTATACAGAATAAACCATCTATAAACTTTGCATGCAAAATGTCCTCTTTGCCTTTCCTGATGACACAGACGCTCCTCTTGAAGGAAATCTCAAAGCCACGCCCAGTCAGCTGTGGGACACTGAGCAAATTGTCCGCAGCTCCTGGAACATAAAGTACATTACTGATGGTTGTATGCAAACTTGCAAGTTTAACAGTCCCTTCTCCCTTCTCAGCAAACTCTCACACCATTTTGCCCAGGTCTGATAATTTTTCCCATTTAACTTTGGGCATTCAGCAGCTTCAGACGCTTGGAAAAACTCCATTTCAGGTTTTTCCTTGAGCCCGAGTTTCTCTCTTTACCTCAAAGACTCATTATCTTGGCTCCCATTAATCACGAAGCCTTCTTGGCTCAGCTCCCAGACCAACTTAGGCCAGCCGGAGTTCAAAGACTTTTTGCCACGGCCCAACAGAAAAGCCTCCTCTTTTGCTTTTCCACATACCTCAGCAGTCTGTCGCAGTCTTACTCTCCTGTAAGTGCCGTGAATCTGGGCCCGAAACCTGTTGTTGGGATACTGCCAGGGAGACAAAGGCCACCACTGCCTCCACGTCGACTCCGGACGTCCATCGATCTCCCGTAGACGTGCAGTATCAGCAATTAGCGACACCAGCTCCAGAAATAGATTGCCACATTCCTGGGCTGATTCACACTCTGTCAGCAGAATTCACACACAGCAAAAGTTGCACTCAGGAGGGTATCATTTAGAATATTTATTCAGCGTTGGTCAGAACAAAGAACATTCATGACTTTTTTTTATAATATTTTTATTGATTTTCCAACACATATTAAACACAATACAATACACTATACTAAGACAAACAAACACATAAACACACACAAATATAATTTCAAAACCTTCTTTTCATAAACATTGCTTCTCCGACTTCCCCATACCTCTCCTTTCTGCATCCCTATTTCCAAATTTCTTTCAGCAAATCCTCCCTTAATTTAACTAATTACTCTTTTCTTTCCCCTTCTCTCTTACCTAATCATTTACAGCTGTAATCCTCTTTTTACTCTAACCTCGACATTTTAGCACTCATTAATTTTATAATCATTCTTAAGATAAACTTTAAATTTCTTCCAATCTTCCTCCACTGTCTCTTTTCCTTGGTCACGGATTCTGCCAGTCATCTCGGCCAGTCCCATGTAGTCGATCACCTTCGTCTGCCATTCTTCCAGAGTGGGTAGTTCTTGTGTCTTCCAATACTTTGCTATAAGTACCCTTGCTGCTGTAGTAGCATACATAAAAAAGTCCTGTCTCTCTTTGACACCAATTGGCCGACCATGCCCAGGAGAAAAGCCTCTGGTTTCTTATGAAAGGTACATTTAAGTACCTTCTTCATTTCATTATAGATCATTTCCCAGAAGGCCTTAATCCTCGGGCATGTCAACCAAAGGTGATAGAAGGTAGCTTCAGTTTCATTACATTTCCAACATTTGTTATTGGGATAAATTTTTGCAAGCTTGACTGGGGTCATGTACCACCTGTAAATCATTTTCATGATATTCTCTCTTAAGGCATTACATGCCGTAAACTTTATACCGGTGGTCCATAACTGTTCCCAGTCAGCAAACATAATATTATGACCAATGTCTTGTGCCCACTTGATCATAGCTGATTTAACTGTTTCATCTTGTGTATTCCATTTCAGCAACAAGTTATACATTCTTGACAAATTCTTAGTATTGGGATCTAACAATTCTGTTTCTAGTTTTGATCTCTCCACTTGGAAGCCAATTTTTCTGTCCTGTTTATATACCTCCATTATTTGGTAATAATGGAGCCAATCTCGTACTTTGAACTTCAATTTCTCATAACTCTGTAATTTGACTTTTTCACCCTCTTGTTCTAAAATTTCCCCATATTTCGGCCATTTAGATTCCATATTAAGTTTTTTCGCCTCCTTGGCTTCCATTGGCGACAACCACCTTGGGGTTTTATTTTCCAACAGATCTTTATAACGAATCCAAACATTATATAGAGCTTTCCTAACAATATGGTTTTTAAAGCTGTGATGGGATGATGAGCTGCTTGTGCGTAAAAGCTTAGTCCCTCAGAGTTTGGCCAAGTCAGCAAACCTCTGTCTATAACGGAGCCCCTTAAGCATGGCTCCGTCAGTCGCTGGCAGAATCCGACAGTGGGCGTTTACGGAATCTCTTCCAACATAAAAGCTCCTTAACAGAAACGCGTCTTCTGGACTCTCGGCGCGACAGTTTCCGGCGAGGAGTGGGTGTCCCTATAGGAGGTCCTGAAACCTCCCCACTGTTTTTGCTGGAAGTGTCTCTGAGCCATCCCTCCGACTCACTTTCCCTCGGAGCTCCTTCTCTCCCCCTGCTGGTTCCCTCTTCTGCTGCTAAGTCTCTCCTAACCTCCGTGAGCCCTTCCACCTCCTGTCCTTCCGATGGCAGTTCCCTGACATCCACCTCCCCTCCAGGGCCCCCTTCACCCCCTCCCGTCCCCTCCTCTCTGGGCGGTGAGGATGCAAAACCCCTGAAAGAACCTCCCTCATCTTCCGAAGTCTCGAACATTTCCCTCCACCGGTTGCTGTTCCTTGTCTCTGAGTACTCCTCCTCATCGGAGTCTCCTCCTTCTTCCAACTCCGATTCCGGGAATCCTTCAAACTCCTCCTCCTCGTCGGTGGTGCCAAAATGTTCCCTCCGGAACCTCGCTACAGACTGAGGTTTCCTTGGGAACCTTTGATGAAACGTTTCTATTAAAACCTCGTCATTGACTTCCTCTGCAGTTACCCAGGTGTTTTCTGACTCTGGTTCCCCTTCCCACGCTACCAAATACTCCACCTGATTACCCTTCCACCTGGAGTCAATGATTTCCGCCACATGGCTGCTGCGTTCCCTTTCTTCTATGACTGGTCCATGTGTGGACACCCCTTCACGTCCCCCCCTGTACGGTGACAGTAATGACCTGTGGAATACTGGGTGTAGTTTCATGTGGTTCGGTAACCTGAGTTTGAACGCCACTGGATTGACCTGTTGAATGACCTCAAACGGTCCCAATCTTAAGGGTCTCAATTTCTTACAACCCCCTTTGAACGGCAACCCTTGGGTTGACAGCCACACCTGATCCCCCACCCTTATGGTTTCACCTTCCCTTCTGTTTTTGTCTGCCTGCTTCTTATATTCTTCTTTGGCCCTTTCTAAGTTGAGTTGGAGCTGACGATGGATCGCTTCCATCTCTTCTACAAAATGTTCTGCTGCCGGGACGCTCCATCTCTCCCCTCCTTCCCCTGGAAATGCCCTGGGATGACACCCATAATTAGCCAAAAAGGGGCTCATCCCTGTGGACACATTCTCTGCATTATTGTAGGCAAATTCTGCCAGAGCCAACTTTTCTACCCAATCATTCTCTCTGTCATTGACATAACACCTCAGGTATTGTTGGAGGATACCATTTGCTCTTTCCGCCTGCCCGTTGGTTTCGGGGTGTCGGGCAGTCGAAAAATTAACCTCTACGTGCAGTAAGCTCATGAGCTTCCTCCAGAACCTGGACGTGAATTGTTTCCCTCTGTCTGAGACCACCCTCAAGGGGGCGCCATGCAACCTAAAAATGTGTTCTACAAACAATTTAGCTGTCTCTTCTGCCGTGACTGCATGTGAGCATGCTACAAAGTGGCACACCTTTGTTAATAGGTCTACTACAACCATGATGGCTGTTTTCCCCTTGGACTTCGGCAGATCAGTCATAAAATCTATCGATACTGCCTCCCATGGTCGTTCTGGTATGGGTAGTGGTTCTAATAACCCCGCCGGCGCCCGCCTCTCCCCTTTGGCTCGCTGGCATCGGTCACACCCTCTTACATACTCCCGTACATCTTCCCGCAGCTTGGGCCACCAAAATTCCCTGGTAACCAACCACATGGTTTTGTGTTGCCCAAAGTGCCCCGCTGTGGGGCTGTCGTGCAACTGCTTGAGTACTCTCCCCCTCAATTCTCCTTCGGGTATATACAGTGCCCCTTTGTAATACAATGCCCCGTTTCTTTCCTCAAAACCTCCTGGGTTCTCTCCCTCCCTCCTAAGACCTCTAAGCTTATCCTGGGCGTATTCATAATTCTCCGTTCCCTCTACCAGTTCTCTTTGCCCCACCAATGCCCCCCCCCCACACCCAGCGGTCCTCTGGGATGATGTGTCTTTCTTCGGGCGCTCCCTCCCCCTCCAAATATTCCGGTTTACGTGAGAGAGCGTCCGCCCTGACGTTTTCTGGGCCTGGCACGTAACAAATTTCAAAGTGGAATTTGGAGAACTCCTGGGCCCATCTCACTTGTCGTTGGTTGAGTACTCGTGCCGTTCTCCAATACTCTAGATTCTTGTGGTCAGTGCACACTTGCACCTTATGTTGTGCACCAATTAGTAAGTGCCTCCATCTCCGGAACGCTTCGTGAATGGCGAGTAGTTCTCGGTCATACACTGTGTAGTTCCTCTCGGATTTATTCAGCTTTCGCGAGAAGAAGGCACACGGTCTCCACTCCGACTTCCTCTTCCCCGGCTGCAGAAGCACCGCCCCTACCGCCCGGTCCGATGCATCAGTTTCTACTCTCATCGGTTTCTGTAAATCCACATGCAGGAGCTGTTCTTCAGACGCGAACACTTTTTTCAGCTCTTCGAATGCTTGCTCCGCCTCTGCCGTCCAAACGAATTTCTTCTTGCTGCTGAGACAGTCAGTGATGGGAGCCGTCAAGTGGGCAAAGTTCTTGATGAACTTCCGATAGAAGTTTCCAAACCCTAGGAACCTTTGCACATCCTTCTTCGTTTTTGGTGTCTTCCATTCCAGTACCACCTGAACCTTGCCTGGATCCATGGCCAATCCCTTGTCAGACAAGCGGTACCCCAGGAATTCCACCTCCTTGGTATGAAACTGACACTTCTCCAGTTTCACCCACAGCTGGTTTGCTTGCAGCTTGCCCAACACTTCCCGGACATCCCTTACATGCTGCTCCTCATTCTCTGAATATACCAACACGTCATCTAAGAAGGCCACGCAATTCTTGTAGAGCAAAGGTCCCAGGACGTGGTTCATAAACGATTGAAAACATGCTGAGCCTGCTTGTAGACCGAAGGGCATAATGAGATACTCAAAAGCCCCTAAAGGGGTGAACATGGTGGTTTTCCATTCATCCCCCTTCCTTATCCGTATCAGGTTATACGCCCCCCTCAGGTCCAGTTTGGTAAAAATCTTTCCCTTCCTCACCCTGGTCAAAATGTCATCAATTCTGGGCATGGGGAAAGCCACTGGTTCTGACACAGCATTCAGGGCCCTGTAATCCACTACAAGCCTGGGTTTATCCGTGTTTTTTTTGTCCACAAAAAACACTGGGCTGCCCCCCACCGCTCTTGACTCTCTGATGAAACCTCGCTTCAGGTTTTTGTCAATGAACTCCCTTAACTCCTGCATTTCCCTGTCAGGCATGGCGTACAGCTTGCCCACTGGCAGCTGGGCCCCAGGGAGTAGGTTGATTTGACAGTCAAAGGGTCTATGCGGGGGCAGTTTGTCTGCTTCTCTTTCGCTGAAGACGTTACCCAGGTTGGCGTATTGTCGGGGCACCTTCCCTTTGTCCGTTACTTCCGTCCCTGCTAGAGTGGCCCTGGCCCCTTCCTGAGCCTTCCCCTCTTTGCAGTGTTCTAGGCAATGTGCTGACCCAAAGGAAACCACCCTCTGATGCCAGCCTACTAGCGGATCATAATAATAATAATAATAATAATAATAATAATAATAATAATAATAATAATAATAATAATAATAATAATAATAAAAAATTATTTATACCCCGCCCATCTGGCTGAGTTTCCCCAGCCACTCTGGGCGGCTCCCAATCAGTGTTAAAAACAGTAAAGCATTACATATTAAAAACTTCCCTGAACAGGGCTGCCTTAAGATGTTTTCTGAATGTCAGGTAATTCTTTATCTCTTTGACATCTGATGGGAGGGCGTTCCACAGGGCGGGCGCCACTACCGAGAAGGCCCTCTGTCTGGTTCCCTGTAGCCTCACTTCTCGCAATGAGGGAACCGCCAGAAGGCCCTCGGCGCTGGATCTCAGTGTCCGGGCTGAACGATGGGGGTGGAGACGCTCCTTCAGGTATACAGGACAGAGGCCGTTTAGGGCTTTAAAGGTCAGCACCAACACTTTGAATCGTGCTCGGAAACGTACTGGGAGCCAGTGCAGATCTCTCAGAACCGGTGTTATGTGGTCCCGGCGGCCACTCCCAGTCACCAGTCTAGCTGCCGCATTCTGGATTAATTGCAGTTTCCGGGTCACCTTCAAAGGTAGCCCCACGTAGAGCGCGTTGCAGTAGTCCAAGCGTGAGATAACTAGAGCATGCACCACTCTGGCGAGACAGTCCGCGGGGAGGTAGGGTCTTAGCCTGCGTACCAGGTGGAGCTGGTAGACAGCTGCCCTGGACACAGAGTTAACATGCGCCTCCATGGACAGCTGTGAGTCCAAAATGACTCCCAGGCTGCGCACCTGGTCCTTCAGGGGCACAGTTACCCCATTCAGGACCAGGGAATCCTCCACACCTGCCCGCCTCCTGTCCCCCAAAAACAGTACTTCTGTCTTGTCAGGATTCAACCTCAATCTGTTAGCCGCCATCCAACCTCCAACCGCCTCCAGGCACTCACACAAGACCTTCACCGCCTTCACTGGTTCTGATTTAAAGGAGAGGTAGAGCTGGGTGTCATCTGCATACTGATGAACACCCAGTCCAAACCCCCTGATGATCTCTCCCAGCGGCTTCATATAGATATTAAAAAGCATGGGGGAGAGGACAGAACCCTGAGGCACCCCACAAGTGAGAGCCCAGGGGTCTGAACACTCACCCCCCACCACCACTTTCTGGACACGGCCCAGGAGGAAGGAGCGGAACCACTGTATGACAGTGCCCCCAGCTCCCAGCCCCTCTAGACGGTCCAGAAGGATGTTATGGTCGATGGTGTCAAAGGCTGCTGAGAGATCCAGCAGAACTAGGAAACAGCTCTCACCTTTGTCCCTAGCCCGCCGGAGATCATCAACCAGCGCGACCAAGGCAGTTTCAGTCCCATGGTGAGGCCTGAATCCCGATTGGAAGGGATCCAAATGGTCCGTTTCCTCCAGGCGTGCTTGGAGTTGCTCAGCAACCACCTGCTCAATCACCTTGCCCAAGAATGGCAGATTTGAGACTGGGCGATAGTTGGCCAAATTGGCCGGGTCTAAAGATGTTTTTTTAAGAAGCGGTTTAATGACCGCCTCTTTCAGCGGGTCTGGGAAGGCTCCCTCACAGAGGGAAGCATTCACCACCCCGCAGAGCCCATCGCCCAGCGCTTCCCGGCTCGCTTTTATCAGCCAGGATGGGCAAGGATCAAGGAGACAGGTGGTCGGTTTCACTCGTCCAAGCAGCCTGTCCACATCCTCGGAGGTAACAGATTGGAATTGATCCCATATAACAGGACCAGACAGAACTCTAGCACTCTCCCGCCCTGGCCCTGCTCCCACGGTGGAGTCTACCTCCTTCTGAATCTGAGCGATTTTATCTGCAAAAAACTTTGCAAAAGCATTGCAGGAGATCTTGGGGTCCCTACCAGGCCCCGGTGGTACAGGTGGTTCCGATAAACTGCGAACCACCTGAAAAAGTCTCCTGCTGCTGTTTTCTGCAGATGCAATGGAGGCGGCGAAGAAGGCCCTCTTCGCCGTCGCCATTGCCACTTGGTAGGCTCGACGTTGAGCTCTAACCCGTGTCCGGTCTGATTCAGAATGAGTTTTCCGCCACCGGCGCTCTAGCCGTCTCAACGATTGTTTCATCACCCTCAGCTCCGGGGAAAACCACGGGGCTGTCCGGGCTCCATGCAATCGGAGAGGGCGCTTCGGAGCCAGACAGTCAATTGCCCCGGTTAGCTCCGCATTCCAGCGTGCCACCAGGGAATCAGCTGAAAGGCCATCAACTTGGGATAAAGCATCCCCTACCACTCTCTGGAAGCCAATTGGATCCATTAAGTGGCGGGGGCGGACCATCCGAATCGGTCCCACCTCCCTGCGGAGGGGAAGGGTTGCGGAGAAGTCCAGTTGCACCAGGAAGTGATCTGACCATGGCACTTCTTTTGTTTCGCTTTTAGTTAATGTCAGATCACCAACATCCGTAGAGGTAAACACCAAGTCTAAGGCATGTCCGTGGCTATGAGTTGGGCCAGACTTATTCAGGGACAGCCCCATGGAGGCCATGCTTTCCACGAAGTCCCGAGCGGCCCCTTGTAAGGTCGTGTCGGCATGGATGTTAAAATCCCCCAGGACAACCAAGCTAGGTGTCTCCAGGAGCATATCCGCCACGACCTGAAGCAGCTCGGGCAGGGAATCCTTGGTGCAGCGGGGAGGTCGGTACACCAGTAGGAATCCTGTACTGCCCCTATTGCCCAACTTCCAGAACATGCACTCAGAAAACTGGGTCTTCCCAATAGGACGCCTGGTGCAGACTAATGACTTCCTAAAAATCACTGCAACCCCCCCTCCCCGCCCACATGACCTGGGTTGCTGTGCGTAAGAGAAACCTGGTGGGCAAGCAGCGGCAAGGACAGGCCCATCTACTTCATCCAACCAGGTCTCTGTCACACATGCCAGGTCAAATCCTCCATCCACAATCTGGTCGTGGATGGCAGTGGTTTTATTCATCATTGACCTGGCATTGCACAGCAACACTTTCAGGTCATGTGGGTTTCCCTTGCTGATTACTGTATCCTTCCGGTCAGGACCAGACCTGGAGGCAGGGATAGTCCTCAAACAACGGCTAAACCTGCCTCCTCGGTAATGACATGGTCTGGTCTTAGCATAACTCCTCCTCCTGCCCGTAATCACTGAGATCGGGTGTCCCAATACATCTCCCCCTGTGGAACCTGCCCCACCCAATCTATTGGCTGAGGCCCACTCCCAGGCAGCCATGACCCTTCCCCTTAAAAGGCAAAATACAAACTATATAATAATTTAACAGAATAATAATAATAATAAAACAAAACAGAACAGAACAAAACAAAACAAAACAAAGCAAGGAACAATAGTGCTGACTCAGTGTTTATCCCACCCCAAGCAAAAATAAAATAATGAAATAATATAATATTATAAAAAACAACAACCACCATTTAAAGTGCTGCAAATTAAAAGCGATTAAAACATTTAAAACCATTTTGTCCATTGCTGCCGGTAGCTGCTCAGGCCTCTAAACTGTAGTGGTAGTGCAGGCCCCGCCCCCTAGGCCGGATGGAGTTGGCAGGAGAGGGAGCGGTCCTCCCAACACTCACGCAAGCAGCAGCAGCAGGAGCCGTGTCCCGGAGGCCTCAGGCCTCTTATGCTGTGGCAGTGAGTGCAGGCCCCGCCCCCTAGGCCGGATGGAGTTGGCAGGAGAGGGAGCGGTCTTCCCAACACTCACGCAAGCAGCAGCAGCAGCAGCAGCCGTGTCCCGGAAGCCTCAGGCCTCTTATGCTGTGGCAGTGAGTGCAGGCCCCGCCCCCTAGGCCGGATGGAGTTGGCAGGAGAGGGAGCGGTCTTCCCAACACTCACGCAAGCAGCAGCAGCCGTTTCCCGGAAGCCTCAGGCCTCTTATGCTGTGGCAGTGAGTGCAGGCCCCGCCCCCTAGGCCGGATGGAGTTGGCAGGAGAGGGAGCGGTCTTCCCAACACTCACGCAAGCAGCAGCAGCATGTAGCGCTAGCCAGCTCATCCCCAAAATAATGGGAGCTCCTCCCAAGGTGGCCACGTTAAACGCTATCAGTTCGGTGTGTCTTGCCACCCTCATTATCATTGGGACAGTCTGTTTGCTAACCTCTCCTCCCAACAGCTCCCTCCCATCAATCGTGGTCACCTGCAAAGGGTTACTTAAAGGGATAGTCTGTATCTGGTGTTCAGCTGCAAACTCCTTACTCATAAAATTACAGGAGCTGCCTGAGTCCAATAGCGCCTTTATCTTTAGTGGGTGTCCGTTTGGCAGCTCTAGCAGCACCTCTATCACAAGCGCTGGTCTTGGGGGTTCCGGCGTGGGCACTTTCACTGCTCTTTGGCCTGGCTGCTGTGCCCCGACGGTGGCAGCCAGGCGTTGGCTTTTACTTGCTCCTTGACTTCTTCCTCCTCCCCCCCCAACAGCTCCCGCCATCCCTTGCCATTCCTTTCTTTGCGGGCAGACTCTGGCAAAGTGACCTGGCTGTTGGCAGAGATAACATTTCTTGGCGCTTTTTCCCTCCTTCTTCCGCCCTTCACTGGGGTTTGAAACTGTGCGCGCGCTGTTCCAATTTCCATCGGCTCTACTGGCGGGGAAGGCTGCTCTGGAATCTCTGGAATGCGGAAATCCCTCCAACGTTCCCCCTTCCCTTCCCGCTTCTCCAAAGCTCTCGCCTCCTGGCGTGCTCCTATGGTCAGTGAGGATTTAGTCAGCTGGTCCATAGACTCCGCCCTGGGCGCCCGGGAAAGTTCGTCCTTCACTGCCGAAGAGAGCCCTTCTTCGAACAGCATTTGTATAGGTTCCGCCGATAGATCCCATCCCAATTTATGGATCAACATGGTGAACTCAGTCCAGTACTCACGGACAGATCGGCTCCCCTGTTTACACGCCATTAACTGTCTGCGCACCACTCCCTGCTCAATCTCGCTGGAAAACATCAGATCCATGGCGCGAAAAAACTTCCTCGAGTCCTTTAGGACGTCATTATTAGCTGCCATCAGGAGCCTAACCCAGTCTTTCGCCCCCCCTTCGAGATGGCCAATCACAAACGCCACTCTCGATTCCTCATCGGGAAAGTCATCAAACTGCAGATTGAGGGCATATTGCATCTCTGTCCTAAAGGCTTGCTAGTTCCTGGGATCCCCCCCAAACTTCTGCACCAATCCTGGCACCTTTCTTGCGAGTGGGGTGGTTTTTCCCTTTTCTGCATCCTGAGCCCTCCTCTCCTCGAGCCTCGCCGTTTGCAGCGCTAGCTGGACTTCCAACACCCTGTACCTTTCTTCCAGGCTTGGACCCGCTCCAGCTCCTCCTGCTTCTCCGGTTCCGGCTGGATTGCTCATGATGCCTCTCCTTAGACAAGCTGCTTTAAAGGACTGTCGGATTGCTGTGATGGGATGATGAGCTGCTTGTGAGTAAAAGCTTAGTCCCTCAGAGTTTGGCCAAGTCAGCAAACCTCTGTCTATAACAGAGCCCCTTAAGCATGGCTCCGTCAGTCGCTGGCAGAATCCGACAGTGGGCGTTTACGGAATCTCTTCCAACATAAAAGCTCCTTAACGGAAACGCGTCTTCTGGACTCTCGGCGCGACAGTTTCCGGCGAGGAGTGGGTGTCCCTATAGGAGGTCCTGAAACCTCCCCACTGTTTTCGCTGGAAGTGTCTCTGAGCCATCCCTCCGACTCACTTTCCCTCGGAGCTCCTTCTCTCCCCCTGCTGGTTCCCTCTTCTGCTGCTAAGTCTCTCCTAACCTCCGTGAGCCCTTCCACCTCCTGTCCTTCCGATGGCAGTTCCCTGACAAAAGCCTTTATGAATTTTTACCTTGTCATACCATATATATGCATGCCAACCAAACCTAGTATTGAACCCTTCTAAATCTAAAATGTCTGTATTCTCAAGAAGTAGCCAGTCTTTCAACCAGCAGAACACTGCTGATTCATAGTACAATTTTAAGTCCGGCAGGGCAAATCCCCCTCTTTCTTTTGCATCAGTTAATATCTTGAACTTTATTCTGGGCTTTTTGCCCTGCCAGACAAATTTGGATATATCTTTCTGCCACTTCTTGAAACAGTCCATTTTATCCACAATCTGTAATGTTTGAAACAAAAACAACATTCTAGGCAAAACATTCATCTTAATAACAGCAATTCGGCCCAACAAGGAAAGCCTCAAATTTGACCATATTTCTAGATCTTTCTTTACTTCTGTCCAACATTTCTCATAATTGTCTTTAAATAAGTTTACATTCTTAGATGTCATATTAATCCCCAAGTATTTTACTTTCGTGGCTATAGTTAATCCAGTTTCATTATGAAACCGCTCCCTTTCCTCCAGTGTTAGATTTTTCTCCAGTACTTTAGTTTTTTGTTTATTTAACTTAAATCCTGCTACTTGACCAAATACTTGAATTAACTCTAAAACTCTTTTCGTACTAGTGTCTGGCTCTTGTAAGGTAAGTACTAAGTCATCTGCAAAAGCCCTCAATTTATATTGTTTAGCTCCGACCTGAACCCCTTTAACCCGCTCGTCCCCTCTTATCATATTTAACAAAACCTCCAGCACCGATATAAAAAGTAATGGGGATATTGGGCACCCCTGTCGTGTCCCTTTTTCTATCCGGAATTCTTCAGTTATCACATTATTTACAATTAACTTTGCCTTTTGTTCAGAATATATAGCACCTATACCATTTTCAAAACCTTGGCCTACCCCCATCCCTTGTAGATTCTTCTTCATAAAACTCCAGGAAATATTATAAAAGGCTTTCTCCGCATCCACAAATATCAATACTGCCTTAGTGTTTATATTATTTTCTAATAATTCCATAATGTCTATTATATTTCTCACATTGTCTGATAAATGTCTTCCTGGGAGAAAGCCAGCCTGGTCCTTATGAATCTCACCCACCAACACTTTTGGGATCAGAGATTTCAAAGTCAGTTAGAGTGAGCCCTATCGAATCCAGTTTTCTCCTACAAATCAATGATAGATTGTAGATTGCACTATCACTTAAAAGATCATAAAGTAGAGAATTAGGGGATAGGGCTCTATAATGGAGGAAGATCCAATATTTCAAGGTCCTCAGCCATGCTTTTGGCAATTCCTATCACCTTTTTTAAAGGTCGGTACCACTATTGAGTTGTTCCACGACTTAGGTACAAGGGCTGAGTGATAGATAGAATTAAAAAGCGGCACAAGTTTAATGGCCCACCATTCTACATCTAATCTCAACAGGTCTATTGGAATGCCATCCATACCAAGTGATTTCCCTTGCTTAAACGAAAAAAATATCCTTTTCATCTCCTCGAGAGTAATTTGAAATTGTGTGGTTTTTGCCAAAGAAACTTTAAAATTTTCCTTTTTACAAACTTGGTGATCATAAAAAACAGCAGTAAAATGTGAAATCCAAGCCTCATCGCTTATATTAGGGAAATCCGTGATATCTTTTATTGAGAGAAGTGACCAAAAAGTTTTGGTATCTTTAATTTCTAATGCAGTAACAATTTTAGACCATTTGGCTAGTGCGAACTCAGATTTTTTTTCCAGGAGCATGTTCTTAAAAGCATTTTTCATTTCAAAATAAGTCTTCCAGAGACCTTGAGAGTTGGTAATATAGGCTTCTTTTAGACAAGTTCTAAGTTCTTTCTTATAGTTAATACAATCTTTATCAAACCAGTTATACTTATTTAAAGGTTTGTTGCTGAACTGAGGGTCAAAAAAAGAAGAAAATAATTCCTGGATAGTCTTATAATAACAATCATTGTCCTCCATGGGCATCAAATTTTGATTAACCACAGCTTCAAGAATAACTGGGTTATTTTCAAATGCTGCTAGTAGATCCTCCCTATTTTTATCACTTATATAAATTCTTTTGGCATAAATAGTCTTATCAATACTAATAAGAGGACTAATATCATTATTTCTAGGATTCCTGTACATCTCTAAAACTATTGGGAAGTGGTCACTCTCTGAGCGAGGTACAACTGTAAAAGAGGCAACTTCATTTAACATTTCAACGGAAACTAAAGAATAGTCGATTACGCTCCTACCCCTTTTGGAGCTGAAGGTAAAATTTCCTGGAATATCCGGCCACATTGAGCCATTCAAAAATGAGAGGTTAAATTCTAAAACCAATTGTAAAAGTTTTCCTCCCGCTTTATTAATAATGATGTCCTTTGAATTCCTCCCTATTCTCAATGGAATTGGGGAATCTTCAGCTAGATTTGAGACATAGCGTTTATAGAGAGCTGTATTATCTGATCCAATTCGAGCATTGGTGTCTCCCATTACAATCAGGGGGATATTTGGAGATTTACTACGTATTAAATACAACTCTTCAGAGACTATATTCCAACCATAATCTGGTCTAATTTCCAACTCTATGGGAGGAAAATATATATTTAAAAGAAGAATATCCCTGTAAACAATGGAAAATGATAACAATTGTGCATGCTGTCCAATATTTCTGATATAATTAATTTTAAGGTTAGAAGACTGTTTAATACCACAGATCAAACCGGCTTTAGGGCGACCTTTTGTTGACATTTTAGTAGCGGGTAAATTATACGTAATAAAATTAGGAATATTTAAAGGTTTAAGAGACCAGGTTTCCTGCAAAAGTATTATATCATAAGACTCAAGAAAATTTATAAAATCAGAATCAGCTAATTTACATGAGAGTCCAGCTACATTCCAGGACATAATAGAAAGAGTTTGGAGAGAGCTTTGATTTAAGGGTGCTAGTGAGGTATGCATGGTGCATTCCGGATGTCACACCAAGTTCCTCTGGTTCTTACTATTAGCCCTTTCAGCGGGTTCAGACAGTTCAGATGCTAATTCAATGATGTTTAAAGATGTATTCAGTATGCTCACATTTGAGGAGGGTGGGATGCTAGGGTTGCAACCTGGCGCACCCATGCTGGGCACTTTATTTGGGGAGCCCAATTCAGTCTCATTTAATTCTCTCATTTTATCCCATGCTAATGTAGTGACCAGGTTTGCCTCTGGGATGGATTGCATGCGAGCTGGGTTATAGGAGGGGCGTTTCGGCTCCAAGATCTGAGAGGATGGATTCATCTCCGCAGCAACCAATTGGCCTGGGGTAACGGAGGGTTTCCCGACCCATAAATCCAGCTCGTGACGATAGAAGCATGAAGCCTGATCTGGGACATATTCAGATATGTTTTGGTTGTGTGGTCCCGGTTGGTCCTTCGTCAGATTTGTCAGACAAGAGTGAAGGTTATTCAGTCTATAAAGTATTTTGTTCTGAGTTTCTTGGGGGAGAGCGCAGTAGGAGTAAATTAAGTTATTTTCAAAACTTTCGAACCCGTTACCTTGGCTCGCCTCATATAAAGTCCTGGGAGAGTCTGGTCTTTGAAGATCATTAGTAAGTAACTCTGGGTGGTGATTAGGCGAGTCCTCAGTGGCTTTTATATCAATTAAAGTGTGGTATTCAGCCTTTTGATGAGGTGCTGCAGTCGAACTGGGGAATAGTGGGATAGGAGAGGCCTCATTTTTAAAGTACCTTGATATTTTTACACCACTTGTCTTTAGGTATTCTCTGTGTTTATATATCAGTTTTGCCAATCTCCAATCATGGAATGTAGCCACCGCCCTGGCAAGCAAGCCATCAAAATATAGATATTCCACATGGTCCAACTCCGAGGGATTACTCAAAGTACCTGGCATGTATGCCTTAAGGAATTTCAGTAGATGGACTTTGCGATCCTCTTGAGATAAAAATCCTGGAGGCTTAGGATAGCTTGAAAAAACAAGCTTGTTTTGAAGCAACACCAGCTCTCCTTATTGGATTTGGAGTTGTCTATGGTTAAAACGTAGGACCATGGATCTTGGGGCAATAAATCTTGCTTAGAGCTTGGTGGTGGAGCAAGCGCTGAAGGTTTTAGACAATCCAGAGCTTTATCAGCACAGACGTTTGGGGGCAAATCCTGTTTAACTGACTTCTTGGCTAAAGACTTCACCAGGTTCCCTCTAGTCCCAGAGGCTGTTGTGCTCTCGAGTAGGTTGAAAAGCTTTTTAAAAACCATTTTTTAATAATGCACTGTCTTAAGATTTTTTACGTTTTTACTTTTTAAAACATTTTTTACAACTATAGATCTCCTTTTACAAGCATTAGTTCTGCAGGCTTTCTTACCCTTCCTTAATGGGCCACTCCTACAGAGGGTGGAGGCGAGGTCATGATTACTTTCTGATTCTGCAGGCATTCCGATGGGTTTTCTCCAGAGAGTTTTACAGGAGTCAGCCATGATGGTAAGAACTTTTGTGCAAATGTCCAAGTAGGACTTTATGGATTCAATGTCCTCAGTAAGGAGCACTAGCCATTTGATGATTGAGCGACCCTCTTCATTTGTCTCGTGGGAATGAGGATAAGAGTCTTTCGAAGGTTTAATATTTCCCGAGGCCAATTCCGAAATTTGTTTTAACATTAGTTCCTCCATTTTTTGATCTAACGATGGTTCGGGGGGAACTTGGGATTTGGCTTTCAGTTTCGGGGATGCTTCATCGGCTGTATCGAGGATATTTTGTGTTGCTTCCAATATGTTCAGGCTTTTATCACTGCTTTTAGTACACTCCTTTCTTTGCATAACCAGTCCTTCACTATGGCTGTAAGAGAGATTGGTAGGAGAGAGTAGAGTTTCTCTTCCCTTCTTGTTCTCATTCCTTTCAGTCGTTTCCTCATTTGTTCCACATTTTGCTCTGTTCATGTAGAAGCGAGTGATTTTTGTTTGTGCTTTCTTTAGAGTGGCTCTTTTAAAGGTGGGTCTTACAGCCTTCAGAGAAAAGCCTGAGGTTTTGCAGCCACTCCTGGTCGTCACCATTGTTTCTTTAAAGTTGTAAATTATTTCTTTATTGTTGTGATAAACACGCTACAATGCATTGACTGAGATAAATGGACAGGAGGTATTTGTAAAAGAGAAGAAAGACAACGTGGTGGAGAAGCAGGGGGGAGTTTACTTCTTCAATTGCTACCGAGTGATTACCGCAGAGGCTCTGGTACTCCCCCGGTAATAATCAAGAGGCTTAAAAAGGATATATATATATATATATATATATATATATATATATATATATATGCTTTCGTAGATTTTCACGGGTACAGGAATGCAGGTTTTGGTGTCCTCGGGTGTCTTCCCGTGTAAAAGTTGGGGTGTCTAGGCGACGTTTCGACGAGGTCTCACTCGTCATCTTCAGGCTGGTGCTTTCGGCTTCTTGTTATATATATATTCTTTCAGGGTCTCAATACCTTAAGACTTTGAGTTAAAAACTTAATTAAACTAAACTAAGATCATTAGCTCCATCGCAGGGCTCTCCGCAAGGCAGTTTTGGGTAAAGGGAGAGGTTCCAAGGCCTCCCAGGCCCTTATCAGGTAAGCGATTTTTCTTCCTCCCCAGGATTTCTCTCTAGTCACGTTCTTTTCCTTTAGGGAGTTATACTCATTCAGCTGCAGTAAAAGTTCACAGCAGGTTTCCTATGTAGCAGAACACGTCGGGCTTATTTCTGCACAATTTTCTGGTCGAAGTCATCTCATTCACCTGCAAAACAAAAATAGGTACAAATTAGTCATAAGTTGGCGCATGCATGGGTGGAGTTTCCTATACACTTCGTGGGGCAGCTGCCCCATTAACTTAGTTTTGATCCCCCAACTTTATGCTTTGCCGCACCAATTTATGTAATATTTTGTGGTTTTATGACTTCAAACTGATCCCTTTTCTTTTTATATAAAATTTTTTTATTGCGTTTCTTTTCATAATTTTATACATTCCAAACAGTACAGAAACAAGAAATACAAGAAACATTTTTTTTTAACCAAAAAAAAAAAGAAAATACTTAACGATTCAACTGTCCTTAAATCCCTTTTGGACTTCCCCACACCTTCCAGATCTGCGTTCTTTAAATTAACAATATCAGCAAATTGTTACCTTATTTCAAACCTTATTATAACTTCCAATCATTATGTCTTCAAATTCAATATGTTGTATCTCAATTTTAACACCTTTATAATAAACATAATGTTTTAGTTCAGATTGTCTCCTTTTCTCTTTTATGACTTATTTTACCATTTACTTAATCCTATTTGCTAAAGCATAACATTTCCTAATCGTGCACAAACTTAAGCTTCATACAACATATAATATTTCTGCAGGTAATCTTTAAATTTTTTCCAATCCCCCTCAATTGTTTCTTCTTCCGAATCTCGGATTCTGCCAGTCATTTCGGCTAGTTCCATATAGTCCATCAACTGCGTCTGCCATTCCTCCAGCGTGGGTAAATCTTGGGTCTTCCAGTTCTTTGCAATGAGTATTCTTGCTGCTGTGCTAGCATACATAAAGAAAGTTCTATCCTTCTTTGACACTTTCTGGTCTACCATACCCAGCAGGAAGGCCTCCGGTTTCTTAGTAAAGGTATACCTAAATACCTTTTTCAATTCATTATAAATCATTTCCCAGAAGGCCTTCACTTTTGGGCAGGTCCACCAGAGATGAAAAAATGTCCCTTCTGCCTCCTTACATTTCCAACATTTGTTATCAGACAGGTGATATATCTTAGCTAACTTGACTGGGGTCATGTACCACCGGTATATCATTTTCATAATGTTTTCCTTCAAGGCACTACATGCCGTAAATTTCATTCCGGTGTTCCATAACCTTTCCCAGTCTTCAAACATTATGTTATGTCCAACATCCTGTGCCCATTTTATCATGGCAGATTTAACTGTCTCATCCTGTGTATTCCACTTAAGCAGCAAGTTATACATTCTCGATAATGTCTTGGTCTTTGGTTCTAACAATTCTGTCTCCAATTTCGATTTTTCCACCTGGAAACCAACTTTTTTATCTATTTTAAAAACCTCTTGAATTTGAGCATAATGTAACCAGTCCCGCACCTTATTTTTTAATTTCTCCAGGCTCTGCAACCTCCAATTGTCTCCAATTTTTTCAATTATTTCCCAATATTTCGGCCAGTAGGCCTCCATATTGAGTCTTTTTCGAGCCTTAGCCTCCATCGGTGATAACCACCTCGGGGTTTTACTCTCTAATAAGTCTTTGTATTTCAACCAGACTGCAAAAATTGCTTTTCTAACAATATGGTTTTTAAACAATTTATGAACTTTAACCTTGTCGTACCATAAATATGCATGCCAACCAAAAGCATTGTCAAATCCTTCCAGATCTAGGACATCCGTGTTTTCCAACAAAAACCAATCTTTCAACCAGCAGAAGGCTGCAGATTCATAGTATAACCTCAGGTCCGGCAGAGCAAACCCCCCTCTTTCTTTCGAATCAGTTAAAATTTTAAACTTTATTCGGGGCTTTTTGCCCTGCCAGACAAACCTAGATATATCCTTCTGCCATTTTCCAAAACATTCCACTCTGTCCACAATCTGTAGGGTTTGAAACAAAAATAACATTTTCGGCAATACATTCATCTTTATAGCTGCAATTCTACCCAACAAGGAAAGTTTCAATCTTGACCAAATTTCCAGGTCCTTTTTAATTTCCAACCAACATTTTTCATAATTATCTTTAAATAAATTCAGATTTTTGGAGGATAAATAGATCCCTAGGTATTTCACTTTTTTCACCACACTTAATTCTGTTTCTCTCTGAAACCCTTCTATTTCTGCGGATGTCAAATTTTTAGTCAAAACCTTAGTTTTTTGTTTGTTCAACTTAAATCCCGCAACCCGACCAAACTCTGATATAAGTTCTAAAACTCTTTTTGTGCTGGGTTCTGGCTCTTGTAATGTCAAGACTAAGTCATCTGCAAAGGCTTTCAGTTTATATTGTTTCACTCCGACCTCTATCCCTTGTACCAACCGGTCCTCCCTAATCATGTTCAGTAGCACCTCCAGGACTGAAATAAATAAAAGAGGGGATAGAGGGCACCCCTGTCTTGTCCCTTTTTCAATTTTAAATTCCTCCGTCACCACATTGTTCACTATTAATTTGGCTTTTTGCTCTGAATAAATTGCTTCTATTCCATTTTCAAACCCCCGTCCCACTCCCATCCCTTCCAAATTTTTCTTCATAAACCTCCAAGATATGTTGTCAAATGCTTTTTCCGCATCAATAAAAATTAACACCGCTCTTGTATTCCTGTTGGTTTGCAAAAGTTCCAAAATGTCAATGATGTTCCTAGTATTTTCATACAAATGTCTACCAGGGAGAAAGCCTGCTTGGTCCTTGTGAATTACTTCATTTAGTACCTTTTTAAATCTACTTGCCAAAATGTCTGCAAATATTTTGTAATCCACATTCAGGAGTGAGATGGGACGGTAGTTCTTAAGCTGAGTCTTTTCAGATTCTGACTTAGGTATCAATGTGATGAATGCTTCTTTCCACGTTTCCGGTGCCCTCTTCCCTTCCATAATCTGGTTGCATACCTCCATCAAAGGTTGTATCAAATAGTCCTTCAAGGTCTTGTAATATTTGGAGGTAAGCCCATCCGGGCCTGGAGATTTGCCGAGTTGCATATTCTGAATGGCACCCTCAATTTCCTGTGGAGTTATTTTACAGTTCAAGATTGATCTTTTATCTTGAGTTATTTTTGATAGTCCATTTGTCTTTAAAAATTGATTTATCTCAAACTCTTTCTGAGGCCCCTGTGCATAAAGTTCTTTAAAATATCTGTGGAAACACTTCCTAATTTCCTCTGGTTTCTGAACCATCCTTCCTTCAATCTCTAGATTTGTAACTGTATTTAACTTTTGTCTTTTTTTCAGCTGCCATGCTAGCAGCTTTCCACATTTATTTGCTGATTCAAACGATCTTTGCTTCATTTGTTTAATTTTCCATTCAATCTCTTGATTTATCAGTTTAGAATATTGTGCTTGATGGAATTTGATTTCTCTCAGCACCTCCTTTTTCTTAATTGTGTTTTGTTGTATCAGAAACCCTCTCATGACTGCTTTGCTAGCGTCCCAGATCGTTCTTTTTTCTACTGTGGTGTTCAAATTTATCTCAAAGTAGTCCTTTAACGTTTTTTGGGCCTTTTTCACAATCTCTTGGTCTCTTAGTAAGGTGTCATTCATTCTCCATCTGAAGGAACCGGTTTGAGTAAGTCTAAATTCTACTTTCAAAGCGTTGTGGTCGGAGCATGTTTTTGGGCAGATTTCCACCTTTCTGGTCTTAGGTGCCAGCCCTCTAGATGTCCATATTTGGTCGATCCTTGTCCATGACTGGTGGGCCTCAGAGAAGAAAGTTCCTTCTTTACCTAGGGGGTTCTTTGTCCTCCATATATCAATCAGGTCCATATTGTCAGTCAATTCGAAGAAAGTTTTAGGCAGTCTGCCATCTGTTGTTAGATTTTGATTTTGAGACTTATCCATATATGTCGACACCACTCCATTCATATCTCCCAGCATTATGATGTTGGCATAGTCCATGTAGTCCAGCAAAGTCTCATGCAGCTTCTTAAAAAATTCTGATTTCCCATCATTTGGCGCATATATTCCTAATATCAAAATTTTTTCTCCTTGTGTCTGGATTTCAATTGCCAAGATTCTTCCTTGGTCATCCTTAAATAAAAATTTCGGTGACAGGTTCTCCTTAGCATATATCACCACACCTCTTTTCTTTACCTTGTCTGATGAAATAAATTCTTGGCCTAATCTTTTGTTGATTAAAACTTTCCTATGGAGCCTAGTCACGTGGGTTTCTTGTAAACAGATAATGTCCAATTGTTCTTTCTTCAATATATGAAATATTCTCTTTCTTTTTTCCGGGGAGTTTCCGCCATTTATATTCCAACTAAGTAGCTGCAGAGACATCCTGTACTATTTTGTTAACTCTAGAGTGGTGTATCTTCTTTATCCTCTGGTCCCGAGGGTATAGGCGTTAATCCGCCTCCAGGCGGTGTAGGATGAGGTAGAGGCCAAGATGCTGTTGCTCCTTTTTGGAGATCTTCTCCGTGGTCGTGCAGGAACTTTTGTAGGTCCTCTGATGTTCTTATTTTAACCTTCTTTTGTTTGTAGGTAAATGATAGTCCTTGTGGAAACTCCCACCTATAAGGAATTGCGTTATATCTCAACAATTTTGCCAGTTCTGAATAGGTGGCTCTCAAGTCCAATAGCTGTTTCGGAATATCCCGGTAAATTTCCACCCTTTTGTCCTGTATTTCCAATGATTTTTTAAAATGAAGGCCTAATATTTTGTCTCTCTCTTCCCTTGATCTCAAAATTATCAAACAGTCCCTGGATCTGTCCTTCCTTACCAATCTTCCCAGTCGGAAAGCCGATACTATTTTAAAATCACTTTCTTCTTTTAAGTCCCAGAACTTTGAAAATTCTGTTGTCAAAAAACCAATCAAATCCCCTTGTTCAAGTTCTGGAATTGCCCTCAGTCTAAGATTATTCTCGCGATTTTTCAATTCCACCATAGAGAGGTAGGCAAACTGATCCCTTTTCGACATAATCACCCAGAACTATCGGAGCTGAATACTTCTTGTCATTAAAATAATCATTTCCAATCAAAACAATTATTCGACATGGCATTTTACCCCCACCGACTTCTTCTAAAATGCTCCACACAAGCGTACATGTGAACAAAAACATAAAAAAACAACATGTGGCCATAGCTCAAAAACTTGACTGAGCAAAACCAATGTGATTTTTGGATTCAGCGCATCAGATTCGTCCTAAATCAACTGAACAAAACGCAGACAACAAATTTGTTGTTGACCAGTGAGCTATGTAATTGTCTGAGCTGAAGATCGCCGTGATGTGCTTCTTACCAGAGCTATGATGAATGCCAATGACTGCTGGACAGATCACTGATTAATATGCTCCACGAAGGAAACCAAGGCGCAAAATGAACACTCAAGCCCTTCAACATCCTATTAAGTGAGACTGCTTCCAAATGACTCTTAAGGGCCATCAACTTTTGTTCAGGGAAGTTTTTAATGTATGACATATTACTGTATTTTTGGTCTTTGTGGAAGCCGCCCAGAGTGGCTGGGGAAACCCAGCCAGATGGGCGGGGCACAAATAATAAATTATTATTATTATATTACTTTTGGAGTTCCCTCATAACTTCAGGGAGCACTGTACCAAGCTAAAATAAACACCAGGACTGGTTTTATGAGAATGACAGTGAGATTGAATGCATTGCTGACAAGAAAAGGAAGGCCTTTCAGATTTGGCAAAGAGATACAAATTTGTGGCACTAAGAAAAAAACCTATGCTAAGGCTGAGGTTCAAAGTAAAGAACACCTGGTGGATAAAGAAAAGCTCAAGAGATCCAGCACTTAGCCGACACTCATGATGCACAGAGTTTCTTTAAAGCCACAAAGACCATCTATGGGCCAATAAATCATGGCATATGCCCCCTATGCTCAACAGACGGTACCACACTTCTAAAAGATAAAGAAGCTATTGCACTGCGCTGGAAAGAACATTACCAGCATCTCCTTAACCACAATTCCCCCATAGCTGCTGAGGTCCTCTCACAAATTCCACAAAAACAAATTAGAGATGAGCTTGCAGTATCTCCAAATCTGGGAGAGCTGTGTACAGCTATTAACCAAATGAAAAACAACAAAGCCATTGGACCTGATGGGATACCTGCCGAAGTCTTCAAAGTGGGCAGAATTGAACTTGCACAACAACTTCACAAGCTCATCAAAAAAACCTGGGAGAGAGAAGAGATCCCAGCAGACTTTAGGAATGCCAAAATTTTCAGTCTCTTTTTAAAAAGGTAACAGAATGGATTGCGGAAACTTTTGAGGCATCTCTTTATTAGCTGAGGCTGGCAAAATTCTTACAAGGATCATAGCAAACCGTCTGTTAACAATATCTGAGGCAACCCTTCCTAAATCCCAAAATGGTTTTAGACCTTCTGGGGGACAGTGGACATGATTTTCACCACTCAACAGCTTCAAGAAAAATGCAGAGAGCAAAACCAACCCCTGTATATGGCGTTTATTGACCTAAGGCCTTCAACACTGTAATGCCCTGTGGACTGTTCTTCTGAAATGGGCTGCCCAGATAAATTTGTGAACATCATTCGGCTCCTCCATGATAATATTGTTAGGTTTCTGTTTATCACCACTGTGCAGTGCTTGGAGTCACAAGACTCTGTTTTGCATTCCAGACTGTTGGAAGTCTCACGGAAGACGGGAGACGGATGTGATGTTACTGGTTTCCTGTTCCTTTGTTTTCCAGTTGCTCTCTGCCTTTCACAGAGAGAGGATGTAAATTCTTACTGTCTGCATAGTTAGAAAATAAAGCATAGTGATGTAGCTCATATTTCTCGTCCTTCTGCTGTTTTGGATACTCTGCTGAATGGGGAACGTGCTTGAAGCCTCATCAAAGGCTCAGGTCGTTAATCACTCTTGGAGGAGATTCTGGAGGACTCGACCAGAGAATGAGCTTTTCAGCTCGGTTGTAGAGGAGATTCCGACAAATATGACAGCAACAATTGCAGATAACAATGACTCTCAAAGTGAACCATTCATAGTGGGATCAGGTATTGAACAGGGTTGCGTTATTGCCCCAACTCTATTCATTATCTTCATTTCCATGATCCTTCACATTGTCGAAGGGAAACTCCTCACCAGGGTATAAATCATATATTGGAACAGATGGAAAGCTCTTTAATCTGAGTAGACTGAAAGCAAAGAGTAAGGTTACAGTAAATTCCATCATAGAGCTTCAGTATGCTGATGACAACGTAGTGTGCAAACACTCAGAGGATGACCTCCAAACCATCCTAAATATCTTTGCAGAAGCTTACAAAAAGCTTGGCCTAGTGCTTAACATCCAAAAAACCAAAGTGCTGCACCAATGTCAGCTTCTTTTTTCCCCAAATGCTTTTTATTGAGATTTAAGTACACCAACACCAACCTACAAAAACATCAAGTCTTATTACATATATCCTGCTTTATGTTCCATAGAGCCGTTGACTTCCGCCCTTCCCTTCCGCAAATTTTCTTATTTCAATCTATAATTCACAGTTTCATTGGTTAAAAATTATATCGTGACATAAGATTTAATTCAATCCTGCCAACGTTTTCTATTTCTACAGTTCTCACTTATATAAACCATAAATTTACTCCATTCTTTTTGGTGCTTCGTCTCCTCCTGATTGCGAATGCTGTGTGTCAATTTTGTCATTTCAGCGTTTTCGACCAGCTTTATCTGCCATCCCCTTACAGTCGGAAGCTCCTGTAACTTCCACTTTTGGGCTATCAAAACTCTGGCTTTGGTCTGTCTTCTTAATGTCTTCTCCCACCAAGCCTAGCAAAAATTCTTCCTGCTTTTTTGGAAAAGTATATTTAAATTTTAGATTCTCGTTCCAAAGTTTAGCCCATGCATCATAGTCTATGTTACATCCCAAGTCAATAGCCCATTTTGTCATGGCCTCTTTTATGAATTCATCTTTTGTGTTCCATTCTAATAAAAGATTGTACATTTTCGAGAGTGGTTTGAGCTTACTTTCTATAATATCTGTTTGGAATTTCGATTTCTTATCTTCAAATCCTAATTTTTTATCATCTTTAAGAACATCATTGCAACCATCCTGTCAATTTTTCTGCAATACAATTATAGGGCTTCAATTTCCAACCTTTCTCAGATTTCATCAGAATCTCCTCCTCTCCCTTCCATGTTCAGTTTTTTGACCGTTAACATATCAATTGGTGACACCCACCACAGTGTTTTCCTTTCCAGCAAGTTCTTATTTCTGTCCGAAACTTCAAAAAGAGCACCCCATATCACATGGTTTGTAAACCCTCTATGCACTTTTGCTTTACCATACCAGAGGTAAGAGTGCCACCCATATCTATTATTGTGTCCCTCCAGGTCTAACAAGTCTGGGTTTTCCAGGGTTATCCAATCCTTTATCCAGCATAAACAAGCCACTTCATAATAAAGTTTCAAGTCAGGTACTGAGAACCCCCCTCTTTCCTTCCTGTCCGTCAATATTTTAAATTTAATTCTTGGTCTTCTCCCTTGCCATATGAAGCACGAGAGAGTCTTTTGCCATTCTTTGAATTGTCTTAAACCTCTAATTATCGGGATCGTTTGGAACAAAAATAACATTTTCGGTAGTAAATTCATTTTAATCGCTGACATTCTTCCACTCATTGACAGCTTTAAACTATCCCATATTTCTAAATCTCTTTTAATCTCCTTCCACACTGGTTGGTAATTATCATTAAATAGGTTTATAATCTTTGCTGTCATCCAAATATTTTACTTTTTTGACCACCTTAATTTCACTTTCTTGTTCCAACCTTTCTACCTCGCTCTTTCCCAATTTTTTGCCCAACATTTTCATCTTTGTCTTATTCAATTTAAATCCTGCCAATTGTCCAAATTTTCCCATTTCTTCCAATGCTATTTTAACACTTTCTTGGGGTTCTTCTAGGGTTAATACCAGATCATCTGCGTAGGCCTTAAGTTGAAATTCCTTGGCACCTATTGTGACCCCTTTTATCTCTGATGTTCCTCTCAGGCAATTTACTAATACTTCTAACACTATAATAAACAGTAGCGGAGACAGTGGGCACCCTTGTCTGGTACCCTTTGTAATATCAAATGAATCTGTCAAGGTGTTATTCACAATTAATTTCGCTTTCTGCTCCGAGTAAATTGCCTCAATTCCTCTTAAGAAGGTGCCACAGATCCCCATCTTCTCCATACTCTTCTTCATAAATGACCAAGATACATTATCAAATGCTTTTTCAGCATTGATGAACATTAGTACGGCTGGCTTATCATTTCTTACCTCCAGGTATTCCAATATATTAATGATATGTCTCACATTATCTTTTAATTGCCTGCCTGGTAGGAAACCTCCTTGGTCTTTATGGATTAATTCATTTAGTATTGTCTTCAATCTGTTGGCCAAAATATCCGCAAAAAGTTTATAATCATTGTTTAACAATGATACTGGTCTAAAGTTTTTGACACTCTGATGGTCTGTGTCTTGTTTGGGGATCAACATTATATATGCCTCCTTCCAGGAGTTCAGTATTTTTCCTTTTTCTTGTAAAATAGCATTCATTACTTCCCCTAGAACCGGTATCAGCTGTTCGCTAAGTGATTTGTAATACTTAGTGGTGAGCCCATCCGGTCCTGGGGCTTTGCCTTGTTTCATCTTCTTTACTGACCTTTGGATTTCCTGGTTTGTTATTGGGGCATTTAGTTGTTCTCTTTCTTCTGGTGAAATCTGTTTCCCTTTATGTATTTCCAAGCATCTTTCTATCTTTTTTATATCTTCTTTTTCATTCCTGTAAAGCTCCTTATAAAATCCTTGAAAGGCTCTTCTTATTTCTTTTGGGTCTTCCGTCAGCTGTTCCCCTATCCTGATTTTGATGATTATATTTTGACTTTGCCGCTTTCTTAGCTGCCATGCTTCCCAGTTTTGTTTGCTGATTCAAAGTATTTCTGTCTCATTAGTTTTAATTTCCTTTCCACTTCTTGGTTCACCAGCATGGAATACTGAGTTTGTAACATTTTAATAACCTGTTTAGCTTGTTCATCTTTTGGTTTTGTTGCCATTTTTTTCTCATTTTCCATGAGTTGAATCAGAACTTCCTCTTTTTTCCTTTCTCTTTCTTTTTTTTTATGGCTGTTTTGCTGAATTAGGAACCTCTCATGACCGCTTTACTCGCGTCCCACACAGTATCCAAACTAGTTTCTCTATGTAGGTTCCAGTCAAAATATTCCTTTATTGTCTCTTTCGCTTTCTCTACTATTTTTGGGTTCTCGAACAATGTATAATTCATCCTCCATCTAAAAGAGGATTGTTCTTTACCTTTTAATTCCAAATAGATTGAGTTATAAGCAGATAGAGTTTGTGGGGTAATCTCAATTTTGTTTACTCTAGAGACTAATTCTTTAGATACCCAAACATAATCTATCCGGCTCCGAGAAAAAAGTGAACTGTTTTGTAATTGGGTATTTCCACCTCCAAATATCTGTTAAACCAAAATTTTCAACCAATTCAAAGAAAGTCTTAGGGAGTTTACCCTCATTTATGTTTTTTTTCTTTGGCATTCTTTCCATTTCCAGCATTACCACTCCATTACAGTCTCCCATCAGAATTATCTTCTGATTCATAAATGCCATCAGTCTTTCCTCTAGTCTTTTAAAAAATTCCACTTTATTTCCATTAGGAGCATATATTCCCACAAGAATTATCTTCTCACCCTGCAATGTTATTTGTACCACAATCACTTTGCCCTCCTCATCTTTAGAGATCAATTTAGGATCTAATCTCTCCTTTATATATAGCACCACCCCTCTTTTTTTGTTAACATCGGAAGTTACAAACTATCTACCCAGTCTTATATTAATCAAAATATGTCTGTTTTTTAGCAACGTGAGTTTCCTGTAAACAGATTACATCAACATTTTTTTTTCAAAACATGTCCAACTTTATTTCGTTTAGATTTTTCGTTAAGCCCATGAATATTCCAAGTTATCAATTTCAACGTCATTTCCTTAATAATTTTGTTACAGAGAGAGAAAGTTAAATTTGGGTGGGTTTGTTAGTGTCCTCTCCGTCCTCTTCTTCTTCCTCTTCCTCCTCTTCTGCTTCTCCTTGTTCTCCCTCTCCTTCTTCTTCCTCCTCTTCTTTGTTTCTTTCTTTCTTTTTCTTCTTTTTGTTTTCCTCTTCGACGTAGAGGTCTGCTCCGGTAGATCTGGGCCCAGCAAGGTTTCCTTCCATCTTACCTAATTCTTTCTCATATCTTCTGGAGATTTTCTTTACCTCTTGTGGGTCTGTTAATCTATATCTTTTATCTTTGTAGTAAAAAGAGATTCCTTCAGGGAACTCCCACCTATGTTGGATTCCATTTTTCTTCAGTAAAGTCACCAATTGTTTGCACCCGTCTCTTTTTCGTAGAAATCTAATAGGAACCTCTTTAAATATCAATTAATAACTTGTTAATTAATAACTCATTCTCAGAATTGCATTTCTCATCTCTAACGAATTAAAAATCATCAGACAATCTCCAGGTAGTTTTTTGGTTTTGGCTTTTACCGATCTCACCTTAATTCTAAACACATTCTCAATTGGAGATAATTGGAGGTTGCAGAGTATGGAAAAGTTAAAAAACAAGGTGCGAGATTGGTTGCACTATGCTCAAATTCAGGAAGTTTTTAAAGCGGACAAAAAAGTGGGTTTCCAGGTGGAAAAATCGAAATTAGAGACAGAGTTGCTAGAGCCAAAATCTAAGTTAATTTCGAGAATGTACAACTTGCTGCTTAAATGGAATACACAGGATGAGATAGTTAAATCCTCCATGATAAAGTGGGCGCAGGATTTGGGGCATAACATTATGTTTGAAGACTGGGAAAGGTTATGGAACACCGGGATGAAATTTACGGCATGTAGTGCCTTGAAGGAAAATATTATGAAAATGGTATACCGGTGGTACATGACCCCAGTCAAGCTTGCAAAGATATACCACCTGTCGGACAATAAATGTTGGAAGTGTAAGGAGGAGGAAGGGACATTCTTACACCTCTGGTGGACCTGCCCAAAAGTGAAGGCCTTCTGGGAGATGATACATAATGAATTAAAAAAGGTACTTAGATTTACCTTACCCAAGAAACCGGAGGCCTTCCTCCTGGGCATGGTGGACCAGAGAGTGGCCAAGAAAGATAGAACTTTCTTTATGTACGCCACCACAGCAGCAAGGATCCTGATGGCAAAGCACTGGAAGACACAAAATTTACCCACGCTGGAAGAATGGCAGACACAGTTGATGGACTATATGGAACTGGCCGAGATGACTGGCAGAATCCGAGACTTGGGAGAAGAAGCAACGGAGGAAGTCTGGGAAAAATTTAAGGACTATTTGAAAAAGCATTATAAGTTGTATGAATGTTAAAAAAATGCTCCTTTTTAGGAAACTATAGCTTCAGCATTTGTAAACTTTTGAAATGGAAAATAAGGTACAAGAAGCCAGAGGTGGTGTAATGAAATAACTTTATTGTGTTGAAATTAAAAGTTTAAGGATTTGGACTACAATGTCCTAGAGACCAGATATCACGATAAAATGAAAGATACATTATTGTGTTTGAAATAAGTTAACAAATTGCTGATGTTTTGAATGTACAGAGAATGCAGGGTTCGGAAGATGGGGGAAGTCCACTAGATCTATGGAAATCTGTAACTGGAAGTTGGATTTTGTATTTCATAAACTCAATAAAAAATTATATTAAAAAAAAAATCAATTGTATACTCAATTTCTTCTTCCTTCATATCCATCCATCTTGCCAGTTCTTTAATCATTTTTGTTTTAATATCTTCATTTGCTTCTTCTACTACCCCTCTAAATTTTAAATTTTTCTGTTTCTGCCACATCTCCATCAGAGCTATGTTGTCCCAGATCTGTTCTTGTACTTTACTAACCTCTACCAGTTCCTCTTTAATTCTATCTGTCTCTTTTCTATTTTCCTTAACTTCCTTCTGAGTTCGTTTCGCTAGCTCTTCTGTTGTTTTAGATCTAACCGTTAAATCTTTGATTTTACTTGACAATTCCCCCACCACTCCCTCTATTTTCTTATCCAGGGTTTCTTGCACTTCTGCCAAATTTTTCCTCCATGTGTTGTTCATTTTGTTTAAATTCTTCCTTTATTTTTAGCCAAAGGATATCCAAATCCTTAATTTCTTCCTGTTTTGACTGTCTTCGGTCACCTGGAGTTCCTCCAATTCCCCCCGCCCATTTCCCCCTGACATTTTTAAACAAAATAACTCAATGTTATATACTTTCACCACTAGGGGGAGCAGTTACACCAGAGAGCTAGAAATCGTATTTGTCACCAATTATAGTTTAAACAATGGCCCCATGGGGTCCTTCTTTCCCTTCTCTTCACAGTGATTTTTAGCTCTTGTCTTAACCACATAACTCAAAATTCACCCCTTTAAACATATATCAACTGTATATGTTGAAATATTATTTCAAAGAAAAGAAAGAGGAGAGAAACAGGAAATTGAACAAAAATATATAGACATTGTCCCAGATGTCCCCTTCTAAACTTTCATCATTTATAAACTCAATCCTAAATGTTTAATCCAGCATAGATTGACCATCTGGTAATAACTCAGATACTGTTTCAGTTTGAGGGTCCTCTTCTGTCCTCTTCTATTCTTCCTCCTCTTGTGGGCTCAATTCAGCATATAAATCCAAATAAAAATCCATACAAATCCATATAAATCCAAATAAATCCAACTATAACTGTAATCCAATCAGGGCGCCAGGACGTTAATTTTCTAGCCACTTGAAGGCTTAATCCTCACAGAGTATTTAAATATAAAGTGTTTTCCCCAGTTAATCTTCCGTCCTCCCTTTGTACTCCAGTGGGGATATGAGAATAGTCACAATTTATTTTCAATTTTCAAGCCTCTTCTGTACCCATTTAGTCAAAGGAAAGTAGAAAAACATAAGTATTCCTGCAGCACTTTAAATTTCTAGCTGCTCCACTTTCCTTTGTCAGTCTCTTCCGATGTTGCCAACTTCTCCCCTTAGCTGTAACAAGGATTTATACAAAGTATCTAAATCTCTGGGCTGAGGTTCAACACATTACTGTTTCTCTAGCCAAGTCACCAAGTCTTCGCAAAAGAAGAGGAGAAACAAAGTTCCTTTTAAGCTCTTATCTCTCTTCCAGTGTTGTAAAATGATACTTGCCTCAGTGCACTGCCTCTGAGGACTTTCAGCTTACACTTACTCAGCAGGAAACTTTCACTTCCTTCTTCTTTCTCATGTCTTTGTTCTCTGTGCCATCTTAACACCGCGGCCGGGACAGACTCCCTTTTTACGTCCCTCAGCTGACCAAATTCCTTGAATTCCGTCCAATAGTCAGATTTTAAATATATCTTGTTTCTTGGAATTCAGTTTTCTCGTGGAAGTTTACCACTTTCCATCAGAAGCCTGAGACTGCACAGTGCGAGGTCCGAGGTGCTTCCCCTTCGCGCCTGCAGCTCTATCCTGTCCTCGGATTCTAACTTAAAAACCGGAGAAGCAGGGGCTTCCAGAGGCGGCGCCTATCGGTAATGGCGGATTCCCTCTAACTGGACTTGAGGTTTTGAGGTCTGTAGAGACCTTACAGACCTCTAAAAAAAACCTGCGCTGCTCGGAATGACCAGAGCGGTCATTCCGTGCTTCTCCTTGATGCCTGTGCTAAACCGGAAGCCCGCACCAATGTCAGCTTCATTCTGGAGCTGACAGAGGCTGGGAATGAGAACAGACAAAGAGAGATAAGGACACTGGAATGTGAGCTGGAATGTGAGAGGGAGGAGGGGCAGCCTAGTGGCATGGCTTCAGAGAACAGGCAGCAGATAGCAATGGTAATCTGATCCCTGAGCATAGTGACCAAGGAAGGGGGAGCCAGAGCAGAGATACACAAAATATCATTCTTAGCTCAGAAACAGATGGAGAGGGGCCAGGAATAGCCAGCCCAAAAACTCGAAGGTGTGAAAAGGTCAGTGAGAGGAGGGGGAAAGAGTGGAAGCAAAAGGGTTTTTTCCTCTGTTGGAAGAAGAGGAAGGGGCGGAGTTTAGACTTGGCAACTGCGAACATGGAGTCAGACACGGAGTGAAGGAGCTCCAGAGTGATTTATATGTTTGAGCAATAAACCTGAGATAATTACAACCGGTGTCTCGCTTCTGTGGGAGAGCCAAGCCATTACAACCAAGAAGCACAAAACAACCCCTCTGCAGCACCACAAATCCAACTCAATGGTGTAATGTTGGAAAATGTTGGTCACAAGGGCAGACATTCATGTCAAAATCCAGCATCACCCGAGCTCTGCGAGTGCGGCTTTCTCCTAATTGAAGTGCAGAGTGTTTGAGGACCAGGACATTTGCAGGGAAACCAAAATGCTTGTTTACAAAGCTATTGTACTACCAACCTTACTGTATACTTGTGGAACATGGACCTCTTCTAAATGACAACTCCAACACCTCGAAAGATTCCATCAGAATTGTGTGGAATTGGCCTCCACAGTCACTTAAGGAAACTGTTAAAACTGTGTTTATGGAAGACAATCTTACTCGGCTACAAGTGATCGCCAAAGACAAAGACAAGACCCGTGGAGGATGTAATTGAAAGAAAAAACCCAGCTTGTTGCATTTTCAGCTGAATTTGGGGGATTCACTTTAAGCATTTGTTGTGTTGAGCTATTTCAATTTCTTTTGTTTGATTTGCTGATTGCAAACAGCTGAAAGTCTGTAAATTTTGATAATAAACCCGATTTGCAATGGGGGTTGAATAATTTTTATTGCAGCTGTGTGTGTATATATATATATATATATATATATATATATATGCCTTGTGGGTAGCCAACATGGTGCCTGTGTGCACCACTGTGCTCACTGGTAATGCCTATGGAGCACTTCAGTAAATATCCCCTCAGAACTTCAGAAAGCACAACTTACTGTTCACTCTTCCTGCTCTGTTTCTGTTTGGCTTTTCCTATATTGGCTACAAACCCTTATGCATGTCTACATTTCATTGGGTGTCACAATTTGACACCCACCCTCTATCCTTTTCTAAACAAAGGAGAAGTGCAAACAGTTTCTCTCTGTAATAGACAGCAGGGTGGCTGATACAAGTGCCTTTCCCCACATTGATGACGCCAACTTTTTGTGGTCCCCTCTCTTTTTCTGGTCATGATTCTTGGAAGGAAGCTGTGGCTGGTTAAATTGATATGATACTGTTTTAAGTATATAATGCAGGTGGAACCTCCATTTCTCTCTTCCCCCCAAGGATTTTCTTTTTTCCCCTTCTCCTTACAGAGCTTTACGTAATGTAGCTGATTTGGAGGTTCCTTCTCTGCTTAGAGTCCCCCTCCCCCCAAAAAAGGTTGTGTTTTTTTGCAATTGTTATGCTACAGAACTTGGGGTTCCACAAAGTAGAATAGGGGGAGAAATTTAATTCAGTTTGCATTTAAAGGTGAACCTATCCAAATTGCACCTTCTGAAACAATATACAAAACTAAACAAAGACCTTTTTCAAAACTCACTGAATTTTGCCATGCAGTTCTCCAGCCAAGTAATGTATACAAAAATGCATATACTAAGGGAATTGTTGTTGTTGTTGTTTAGTCAATTAGTCGTGTCCGACTCTTCATGACCCCATGGACCAGAGCACGCCAGGCACTCCTGTCTTCCACTGCCTCCCGCAGTTTGGTCAAATTCATGCTGGTAACTTCGAGAACACTGTCCAACCATCTCGTCCTCTGTCGTCCCCTTCTCCTTGTGCCCTCCATCTATCCCAACATCAGGGTCTTTTCCAGGGAGTCTTCTCTTCTCATGAGGTGGCCAAAGTATTGGAGTCTCAGCTTCAGCATCTGTCCTTCCAGTGAGCACTCAGGGCTGATTTCCTTAAGAATGGAGAGGTTTGATCTTCTTGCAGTCCATGGGACTCTCAAGAGTCTCCTCCAGCACCATAATTCAAAAGCATCAATTCTTTGGTGATCAGCCTTCTTTATGGTCCAGCTCTCACTTCCATACATCACTACTGGGAAAATCATAGCTTTAACTAAGGGAATGTCTGCATATAAATAGATATATTAGTGAATATGACATGCAAGGTGCATTATATGGGGGGGATTACTTAGCAAAAATGTGTATAAGGCAAAATTGCATACAAATGTGTATATTAGGAGAAATTTGCACAGAAATGCTATTTTAAAAAAAAATAAGCCTTAAAATGTTCAAGGAAATTTGTGTGCATGTGCATAGAGAGAGCAGGTTGTGGGGAGAGGGAGATAAGTGGGTTATTAGTTTGCTTTTTGTTTTAGGTTTCTAGTGTATTTTGTGTTCTCATTTTGTATTTTTCTGTTGTGAGTCACCTTGTGAACTTCAGGTGAAGGGTGGTGTGAAAATTACATAAATAAATAATATTAGCATGCAAAATCCAGCATATTAGAGAAAACAGTATTGTAGCAATGTGTATATTGGAAAGATTGCACACATACAAATGTGCAGAGCGGTGGAAATTGCACTGAAATGCTGATACATTTTCATATATAAATTTTCACAAACTGATGCAGAAATATGGAGACCTGAACTTAAGACTGGGAAAATGAGAAACTGAGAGAAGCCAGAATTGTTAGTCACTCACATATTCTCCAATTGCCGTGAAACTGCCAGGACCTTCACCAAAACGCTTAAGCCATCACAGCTTCTCACTTTGTCATGTAAGGTCCCGAATTCCCTACTGCAACCTCAACAAAACTCAAATCTTTCTCCACCTTTTCATTCATTTCTCCTTCCATCTCCTGGACAGAGCTCCAACATCGAATGGTCCGCCCCCACCACTTAATGGATCCAAATGGTTTCCAGAGAGTGGTAAGGGATGCTTTATCCCATGTTGATAGCCTTTCAGCTGATTCCCTGGTGGCCCGCTGGAATGCAGAGTTAACCAGGGCTGTTGACTGTTTGGCTCTGAAGCGTCGTCTCCGATTGCATGGACAACCCCGTGGTTTTCCCCGGAGCTTAGGGTGATGAAACAATCACTGAGACGGCTAGAATGCCGGTGGCGGAAAACTCACTCTGAATCAGACCGGACACAGGTTAGAGCTCAACGTCGAGCCTACCAAGTGGCGATGGCAACGGCAAAGAGGACCTTCTTCACCGCCTCTATGGCATCTGCTGAAAACAGCAGCAGGAGACTCTTTCAGGTGGTTTGCAAACTATCAGAACCACCTTCGTCATTGGGGCCAGGTAGGGACCCCAAAATCTCCTGCAATGATTTTGCAAAGTTTTTTTGCAGATAAAGTTGCTCAGATTCGGAGCTCCACCGTGGGAGCAGGGCCGGGGCGGGAGAGTGCTAGAGTCCTGTCTAGTCATGTTATATGGGATCAATTTCAATCTGTTACCTCCGAGGATGTGGACAGGCTGCTTGGACAAGTGAAACCAACCACCTGTCTTCTTGATCCTTGTCCATCCTGGCTGATAAAAGCAAGTCAGGAAGGGCTGGGCATTGGGCTCTGTGGGGTGGTGAATGCTTCTCTCTGTGAGGGAGCCTTCCCAGACCCGCTGAAAGAGGCGGTCATTAAACCGCTTCTTAAAAAAACATCTCTAGACCTGGCCAATATGGCCAACTATCGCCCAGTCTCAAATCTTCAATTCTTGGGCAAGGTGATTGAGTGAGTGGTTGCTGAACAACTCCAGGTACGCCTGGAGGATGCGGACCATTTGGATCTGTTCCAATCAGGATTCAGGCCTCACTATGGGACTGAACCTGCCTTGGTCGAGCTGGTCGATGATCTCCAGCGGGCTAGGGACATAGGTGAGAGCTGTTTCCTAGTTCTGCTGGATCTCTCAGTGGCGTTTGACACCATCGATCATAACATCCTTCTGGACCGCCTAGAGGGGCTGGGAGCTGGGGGTACTGTTATACAGTGGTTCTGTTCCTTTTTCCTGGGCCGTGTCCAGAAAGTGGTGTTGGGGATGAGTGTTCAGACCCCTGGGCTCTCACTTGTGGAGCGCCTCAGGGTTCCGTCCTCTCCCCCATGCTTTTTAATATCTATATGAAGCCGCTGGAAGAGATCATCAGGGGGTTTGGGCTGGGTGTTCATCAGTATGCAGATGACACCCAGCTCTACCTCTCTTTTTAATCAGAACCAGTGAAGGCGGTGAAGGTCCTGTGTGAGTGTCTGGAGGCGGTTGGAGGATGGATGGCAGCTAACAGATTGAGGTTGAATCCTGACAAGACAGAAGTACTATTTTGAGGGGACAGGGGGTGGGTGGGTGTGGGGGACTCCCTGGTCCTGAATGGGGTAACTTTGCCCCTGAAGGACCAGGCGCACAGCCTGGGAGTCATTTTGGACTCACAGCTGTCCATGGAGGCACAGGTTAATTCTGGCAGTTCCCTCATTGCGAGAAGTGAAGTTACAGGGAACCAGACAGAAGGCCTGCTCGGTAGTGGCGCCCACCCTGTGGAACGCCCTCCCTTCAGATGTGAAGGAAATAAGCAGCTATCTTATCTTTAAAAAACATCTGAAGGCAGCCCTGTTTAGGGAAGTTTTTAATATTTAATGCTGTATTGTTTTTAACACTTGATTGGAAGCTGCCCAGAGTGGCTGGGGAAACTCAGCCAGATGGGTGGGGTATAAATAAATAAATAAATAAATAAATAATAATAATTATTATTATTATTATTATTATTATTATTATTATTTATCAGAGTACACCCCTTGCAGCAAAAATGAGGAAGCTGTTGATAAGCTAGTTTTAGCCTTTTGTTTAAGTAATCCAGGATGCTTTAACACATTTATTTCCCCCTTTCTCCCTTTCAAAACAATAATCATGCAAAACAATCTTCTTATAAATAAAGAAAAAATTACTCACCCAGTTTCACAGTAGCAGTCTTGAGGCAGGCTTAAAATGTAGTTACAGACATATAGTTTAGATTAGAATTGGAGTCTGAGCTGTGACTCAGACTTAGTACGTGGGCCAACATCCCTAGCCACAGATGAGGCACTGAAGAGATGAGAGTATCAGGAATTTTATAAGAGTATCAGTATTTTATAAGGAATAGTTTATAAACAAAACTAAATACCTAATGAAATATAGATTACTTTGAAGTGAACTAACTTAAATCCACTGGTCACAGACTCACATGTGGACTAGAACACACACACATATAAATTGGATTATGCACATCCAAATTTTGTGATGCAATTTCAGTTCAGAAAAGACATGCACAGAGAAATGTATCAATAAACTTACAAAAATGCATACTTTGGGGCAAGTGTTCACAGGATATAAAAATGTATTTGTGTGATTTGTGTGTGGGTTGAGTGGGTGCATTTAAAAAAGGGACAAAATGGTTCTTCAACGGAGCACATTTGGAACTCATATGGAACAGAAATAAGCCGATTCATCCATTGTTAGCTAGGGATGTGGTTTATTGTTCCATTTTTTAATCTGTAAATTCACTTTACCCTGTGTTGCACAGGTCACAAATTACAGTTTAACTAGGAATTTTTCTAAGATTTCATTCCAGAGTTGGAGAGCTGCTGCCAGTCATTGTCAACAATGCTTAGCTAGATGGCCCAACAGTTTCGCTTCTTATGTTTTCTGTTTGAAAGCTCTGGTGGTAACAGATGAATGTAAGATACAGAAGGGAACAAGACAGGGATGTCCTTTATCACCTTTATTATTCATTTTGGTCCTAGAAGTCCTAGCGAGAAATCTAAGGGTAGATGAAAAGATCAGAGAAATTATGGTAGGGAAAAAGACATATAAATTAAAAGCATAGGCTGATGACCTTGTAATTACAGTGGAAGATCCTACAAACTTTTCCAAAAGTCTTTTAAAAGAAAAATGAATTTGGGCAAGTGGCAGGCTTCAAATTAAATAAAAACAAGACAAAGCTGTCAGTAATTTTTTTTATCAGAAATGGATAAAAAAGAATTACATCAGAGTATAGAAATAGAGATTCATAAAATAGTTAAATACTTAGGAATCTGGCTTACAACCAAGAATATCAATATCTTTAAAGACAATTATGGGAAAAAAATTGGAATGAAATAAAAAGGAATTTAGAAATATGGGGAAGAATGAACCTATCATTATTAGGGAGAATTGCAGCGATTAAGATGAACGCATTGCCAAAAATGTTATTTTTGTTTCAGTGAGTGCCAGTAATAAGTGACCTAGCGTGTTTCAAAAAATGGCAAAAATATATTTCAAAATTTATATGGAAAGGGAAGAAGCCAAGAATAAAATACAAATTACTTACAGACATCAGAGACAGAGGAGGCTTCACCCTTCCAGATCTTAAACTATACTATGAAGCTGCTTGTGTCACTTGGATCCAGGACTGGATCAAATTAGACAATATGGATATGTTAGGTCTTGAAGGACATGATAACAGATTTGGATGACGTGTATTTGTGGTATGATAAAGGGAAAGTACATAAAGGATTTTATAACCATATAATTAGGAGATCACTTTTAAAAGTTTGGGAAAGATATAAAGATATATTGGAACAAAAAAACTCTGTGGTGGTTGTCACCAATGGAAGCAACATCAATAAAATAAATAAATAAATAGGAAAGGGAAAATAAAATTGAAAGAGCTCGAAGAGATTTGAGGACATGTAAATGATTGGCTGCAGTATTATCAATTAAATGAGGTATTTAAAGAAGATAATGAGAAAGGATTCAGTTATACTTTATCCAGATTTCAAAGAGAAAGTATAGATGATAACGCTAAAACACTGAAGAAGATGTACAGTTTACTGTTATAGTGGGAAACCAAAGACGAAGAAGTTAAATGTGTAATGATTAAATGGGCACAAGATTTAGGACATAATGGAAGATTGGAGAAAATTATAGAAAGAGAATTATATGAAAGTTATGTATCGATAGTATATTACTCCAGTTAAATTGGCAAAAATGTATAGAACAAGTTCCAATAAGTGTTGGAAGTATAAAGGGAAAGAAGGCATGTTTTATCACATGTGGTGGAACTGTAAAGTAACCAAAAGCTATTGGGAAATGATTTATAATGAAATGAAAAAAATGTTTAGGACAACCTTTGTTAAAAGACCAGAATCTTTTTTGCTAGGTATTATAGGCCAAGACCTGCCAAAAGAGTGGAAGAAACTATTTATGTATGCTACAACAGTGGCTAGGATATTACTATTCTTCTCGGTAGTGGCACCCGCCCTGTGGAATGTCCTCCCACCAAATGTCAAAGAGAACAACTACCAGACTTTTAGACGACATCTGAAGGCAGCCCTGTTTAGGGAAGCTTTTAATGTTTGATGCATTACTGTATTTTAATATTTTGTTGGAAGCCACCAGAATGCAATAAAGAAGAGAACTCAAAATGAGAAAAAAGATAAAATTTTGGAGAAAATAAAAGGAGAGAAGAAATTAAGAGTGAAACCAAAGTCGCAAGAGATTCTGAGAGAAATAAAGCTGTATCAAGTACAATATATGAAAATGATAAATCAGGAAATAGAATGGAAAATCAAGCAGATGAGACAAAAGACATTTGAATCGGCTAATAAATGTGGGAAACTGCTGGCTTGGCAGATGAAAAAAAGACAAAAACTTAATACCATTACAAACTTGGAAGTGGAAGGAAAGAATATACAGATTAGAAAGTGCTTTCAGAGATATTTTAAACAACTATATACACAAGGGCCACAGAAAGAGACCGACATAGATCAATTTTTAAGAACAAATGGATTACAAAAAATCTCTCAAGAAAATAAATTAATGTTGAATTATAAAATAACAGATCAGGAGGTGGAAGGTGCCATCCAAAATATGCAGTTGGGCAAATCTCCAGGGCCGGATGGTTTAACCTCAAAATATTATAGATCTCTGAAAGATTGGCTAATTCAACCACTAAAGGAGGTTTGTAATGAAATTTTGGAGGGGGGAAAAGCACCAGAGTCGTGGAAGGAAGCTTATATTACACTTATACCGAAAACTGAGTCCGAAAAAACACAACTTAAGAACTACCGCCCCATATCCCTACTTAACGTGGATTACAAAATTTTTGCAGATATTTTGGCTAAAAGACTGAAAAAGGTACTAGTTGAGGAGATACACAAAGACCAAGCTGGCTTTCTCCCGGGTAGACACTTGTCTGACAACACGAGAAATATAATTAACATTTTAGAGAAGCTGCAAGTGAACATTAATACTAAAGCAGTTTTGATATTTGTTGACGCGGAGAAAGCCTTTGACAATATTTCTTGGAGTTTCATGAAGAAAAATCTTCAGGGGATGGGGGTTGGTCAAGGTTTTGAAAATGGTATAGGTGCAATTTACTCAGAACAAAAGGCTAAATTGATAGTTAACAACGTGGTGACAGAATAATTTAAGATGGAGAAAGGGACACGACAAGGCTGCCCAATTTCCCCACTGCTTTTTATTTTGGTCCTGGAGGTTTTGCTAAACATGATTAGAAGGGACCATCTGATCAAAGGTATTCAGGTCGGAGCTAAACAGTACAAACTTAAAGCGTTTGCAGATGACTTAGTATTGACATTACAGGAGCCAGAATCGAGTACTAAAAGAGTATTAGAATTGATTCAGGAATTTGGTCAAGTGGCAGGATTTAAGTTGAACAAGTTAAAGACTAAGGTTCTTGAGAAAAATTTAACACTGATTGAGAAAGAGAGGTTTCAGAAGGAGACGGGTTTAACATTGGTTAAGAAAGTAAAATACCTGGGGGTTAATATGACTGCTAAGAAATTAAATTTATTCAAAGATAATTACGAGAAATGTTGGTTAGAAGTGAAAAAGGATCTTGAAATATGGTCAAATTTGAAGCTTTCCTTGTTTGGTCGAATTGCTGTTATAAAGATGAATGTATTGCCAAGAATGTTATTTTTATTTCAATCATTGCAAATTTTGGACAAAATGGATTGTTTCAAGAAGTGGCAGAAATATATTTCTAGATTTGTCTGGCAGGGCAAGAAGCCCAGAATAAAATTTAAAATATTAACTGATGCTAAGCATAGAGGTGGATTTGCCCTGCCTTAAACTTTACTATGAATCAGCAGCATTTTGCTGGTTGAAAGAATGGCTGCTTCTTGAGAACACAGACATTTTGGATCTAGAAGGTTTTAATAACGTTTTTGGGTGGCATGCATATCTGTGGTATGACAAGGTTAAAGCTCACAATGCATTTAAAAACCATATTGTCAGAAGAGCACTGTTTAATGTCTGGATAAGATATAAAGACTTACTTGAAAATAAAACCCCAAGGTGGTTATCACCGATGGAAGCGAAGGCTCAGAAAAAGCTCAATATGGAGGCCAAATGGCCGAAATATTGGGAGATTTTGGAACAAGAAGGAGAAAAATTGAAATTGCAGAGTTTTGAGAAACTAAAAGATAAAGTGCAAGATTGGCTTCATTATTATCAAATAAGGGAGGCCTACAATTTGGACAAGAAAATTGGCTTCCAGGTGGAAAAATCAAAATTGGAAACAGAACTGTTAGATCCCAAAACTAAGATATTATCAAGAATGTATAACTTGCTGTTGAAATGGAATACTCAGGATGAAACGGTTAAATCTGCTATGATAAAATGGGCACAAGATATTGGACATAACATAATGTTTGCTGACTGGGAACAGTTGTGGACCACAGGTATGAAATTCACGGCATGTAATGCCTTAAGAGAGAATATTATGAAAATGATATACAGGTGGTACATGACACCAGTCAAGCTTGCAAAAATTTATCATTTGCCCGAGAAATAAGTGTTGGAAGTGTAAAGAAAATGAAGGTGCATTCTTTCACCTTTGGTGGACGTGCCCAAAGATTAAGGCTTTCTGGGAGATGATCTATAATGAAATGAAAAAGGTATTTAAATATACCTTTCTGAAGAAACCAGAGACCTTTCTTCTGGGCATGGTCGGCCAATTGGTGCCAAAGAGGGACAGAACTTTCTTTATGTATGCAACAAAAGCAGCAAGAATACTCATCACAAAGTATTGGAAGACACAAGATCTACCCACCTTGGAAGAATGGCAGATGAAAGTGATAGACTATATGGAATTGGCGGAAATGACTGGCAGAATCCAAGACCAGGGAGAAGAGTAGGTGGAAAAAGACTGGAATAAATTTAAAGACTATCTGCAGAAACACTGTAAAATTAATGAATGTTAAAATGATGTAGGATTGAAATGAGAGGCTTTAGCAACAAAGTTAAAAGAATATGTAAAAATGGATTGATAATTGATAATTAGATGAAAACATAAAGCTCAATATGTTAAGATATAAAATTAAGATTAAAAACAAAGAGGGTAAGGATTTGCTGAATTAACCATGTGAACTGGAATACAAAAAAGGGAGGCGTGAGGAGGTCAGGTAAATAAGTCAATGAAACCTAAGACATGAAAAGATTGATTTGTTTTTAATTGTGCTTTTTTACTTATCATTTATTTTTTATTGTCAGAGCTGCCTCTAGGTCCCAGCTCACAGAGGACCAACGCCAGCCAGTGGTAAAGTGCAAAAGTCTTTATTGAAGTTCAGTTTCCATTTACAAGCCGCAGCGTGCAGCTCTACGTCTAGAACCTAGACCGGCGAAGCTCCGTCTGAGTCTCCGCCTCCTGTACACCAGTTTAAGACTCTAGCCTTACTCCACCTCTTCCGTTGTTCTTTCCTCCTCTGGGTCCTTCTGCCCCCCGGGGTCTCCTCCTTTCTGGACTCTTCTGACGCTGACCCCCCTGACTCTTGTCCCTCCTTCCGGCGGGCTTTAGGACCTGGTTCCCTATCCGGGCTACCTGCTGTGCCGCTCGCCTGTACATTTGAACTTGGCGCGCGCGCCCAGCCTCCAACTTTCCTCTCGACCGTTTCCGCGCTCTCCGATGGAGGCGTGGTCAATCCTGACTCATCTCCTCTCGCTGGTGGTGAGCAGCCTGATCCCGATACCTGGGACTCCTCCCCCCCACTGCGCTCTGGTGGGGAAGCTGGTCCTGATTTCCAACTGCTGCTCTCTGAGTCCCCTCTGGCCCCTTCTTCCTGGGGTGTCCCCCTAGGCACCCCCCTTGCCCTGGCCATGGGCGCCCCCTTCTGTGAATCTTCCGATTCGCTGGAGAGACTCAGGGAATCCCTTGGACCACTGTCATCGCCTACGCTCCCCTCGGATTCCTCCCCCTCGCTCTCCATTTCCTCCCTCTCCTGAGCCTCTGCTCCTGAGCCCCTGACATCCATCCCCCCCTTGAAGCCCCCCCTTCCCCCCTCCCCTCCTTCAGGTGTGGGTTCTGGGTGCTCCATCGTTATGGGGGTGAGTGCCGGATACAGTTCGTCCCCCGTGGCGTGCATCCAGCCGGATAAGTCCGGATAGTCCTCCATGGTCTCGCCGACGGCGATCTCCTCTGCTTCCATCTCTTTGCCTCCGTGCTCAAACCCAAGGTCCTCCCCCAACACGTCCATGTCCGTCTCTCCCCCGGTCGCCTCGGGGGATGCTGCCTGCCAAGGTCCCCGCAGCACCTCCCTGCTCCACCCCCCTTCCGGTTGATTGTCCCACCAATAAGAGCGGTCAGTGGCAGAACCCGAGGGTGATCCCTCCGGGGAACGTGTGTCGAGTGCCGCTTCCTTGTCTGATGAGAACCCCTGGAACGTGCTGGCTGAAAGTGTGGGTGTGAAAAGATATTCGTCGAAATAATCCGCTGGCATAGGTCTGTGTGGGAAGAGCGCGTGGAACTCGTCCTTGAGGTAGTGCTCCTCCACCGCATAGTACGGCACCCAGCTGTTGGCGCTGGCCGGGGTACCTTCCCTGGCGAGGAGATACTCAACCCCCTCTTCCCCCCATCTCGAGTCTAAAATCTCTGTGACCTCATTGATAGGCTCCTCCCTTGGTGACCCCCCCTCTGTGGGCGTTTCCCTGAGCAGGTCTGGTGCCGTCCCTGGCGCCTGAAACCTGTGAGGTGCCTTGTAGGGCGTGAGCACTGATCTATGAAAGACCGGGTGCATTCTGGATCCTTCCGGAAGTGTCAACCAGAAGGCCACTGGATTGATCCGTGCCTCAACTTGGTAAGGCCCTAGCTGCTTATGTCCGAGCTTCTTCTTCGCTAACGATCTGGCCGGCACTGCCTGGGCTGCTAACCAAACCCAGTCTCCCACCTGTATGTCTTCCCCAACCCTTCTGTGTCTGTCAGCCTGCAGCTTGTATGCGTGTTTTGCTAGTTCTAACTGCCTTCGGAGCTGTTCGTGGACCTCCTGCAACTCCGACGCGAAGGCGTCCGCTGCCTGTGGCTCCCCCTCCCCCACTCTCTCTAATCCCGGCAAGGTTCTGGGATGCCTCCCATTGTTGGCGAAGAACGGTGTCATCCCCGTGGACACGTGCTTCGTGTTGTTGTAGGCAAACTCGGCTAGCGGCAGGTAGTCCACCCATGTCGTAGGTTGCTGATTCGCGTAGCATCTCAGGTACTGCTGCATGATGGCGTTGACCCTCTCCGCTTGTCCGTTGGTCTGCGGGTGTCTCGCCAACGCTAGGTTGATCTTGACGTTCAGGATGCCCATCAGCTTCTGCCAGAAGTTCGAGATGAACTGGCGCCCCCGGTCGGATAGGATAGACCGTGGTAGACCGTGAACCTTGAACACGTGGTCTATGAACAGTTTGGCGGTCTGTTCCGCTGTGGCCACCTTCGCACACGGAATGAGGTGGGCCATTTTGGTGAACATGTCCACCACCACGAGAACTGCTGTTTTGCCTCGCGAGCTGGGTAGATCCGTGACAAAGTCCAGGGCCACCCTCTCCCACGGTTCGAGCGGGGTCTGCAGCGGTTCCAGCAGTCCCGCCGGCGGTCTGTGTACTGGTTTGGCCCTTTGGCATGTGTCGCACCTCGTGACGTAATCCGCGACTTCCCCCCGCAAGCACGCGACGTACGGCCTCCAGGTCCACGGTGGCCGAAGCGCACGCCCACGCTTTCGGTGCGAAAATGTGCTTGGCCGCCGCCGGTGCCGCTTCTTCGAGATACTGCGGCTTCCTGGACAGTGCATCCGCCATGACGTTGTTGCCTCCCGGGATGTACTCAATCCTGAAGTCGAAATTCGCAAAGAACTCCGCCCAGCGTAAGTGCCTCTGGTTCAGGAACCTTGCCGTGCGCCAGTACTCCAGGTTCTTATGGTCCGTGCGGACCTGCACTGTGTGTTTGGCTCCGATGAGGAAGTGCCGCCACGCCTTGAATGCTGCATGAATGGCCAGCAACTCCCTGTCCCAGATGGTGTAGTTCTGCTCCGACTTGCTGAGTTTCCTGGAGTAGAAAGCGCACGGCCTCCAGTCCCCTTGTGGATCTTGCTGCAACAGGACCGCTCCCACGGCTCTGTCTGAGGCGTCCGTTTCAACCCTCATCGGTTTGCTCGGGTTCACACGCAGTAGCTGCTCTTCGGATGCGAAGAGACGCTTGAGCTTCTGGAATGACTGCTCCGCCTGCTCCATCCAGATGAACTTCTTCTTGGAGCTGAGAGTGTCGGTAATGGCCGCCGTCTGCATAGCGAACCCCTTGATGAACTTGCGATAAAAGTTGGCGAAGCCGACGAACTTCTGGACCTCCTTCCGATTGCGCGGGCTCTTCCAGTCCAACACTGAGCGGACCTTGGCGCTGTCCATGGCGAGCCCCTTGTCGGACAACTTGTAGCCCAGGAAATCCACCTCCGTCATGTCGAACTGGCACTTCTCCAGTTTGGCGTAAAGTCTGTGCTCCCGTAGTCTCTGCAGAACTTCCTTGACGTCCCGCTCGTGAGCCTCCTGCGAGTCTGAGAATATCAGGATGCCGTCCAGGAAGCAGACGCACTTCTTGTAGAGGAGTCCCGCTAACACGTGATGCATGAAGGCTTGGAAACAGTGGGAGCCATTTTGTAATCCAAACGGCATAACTCTGTATTCATAGGTGCCCAGGGGCGTGAACATGGCCGTCTTCCACTCGTCGCCCTCCCGTATGCGAATAAGGTTGTACGCCCCTCGCAGATCCAACTTGGTGAAAACGCGTCCTTTTCTCACCGTCGTGAGTAGGTCATCGATTTTGGGCATGGGGAAGGCCGTGGGCTTGGTTTTCGAATTTAAAATTCTGTAATCAACCACAAGCCTTTTTTGGGGCGTGTCTTTTTTCTTCACGAAGAACACGGGACTGCCCCCCACTGCTTTGGACTCCCGGATGAAACCGCGCTTCAAGTTGTGATCTATGAACTCCCTGAGTTCCTGCAGTTCGTCTTCAGACATGGAATACAGTTTCCCGGTCGGCAGCGTCGCCCCCGGCAGGAGGTCAATCTTGCAGTCGTAGGACCTGTGGGGAGGTAGCTTGTCCGCTTCCTTCTCGCAGAAAACCTCCAAAAACGCTGCGTACTTGTGGGGCACTGCTTGCAGCGTGCCTAATCGTAGCTGCGGGTCATCCTCTTCCCCCTCCAGGCTAGGCAGAATGCAGTGTTCTGCGCAGTAGGAGGAGCCGAAAGTTAGTTGGCGCTGGTACCATGCCAATGCCGGGCTGTGCCTGTGCAGCCAACTCATGCCCAATACTACAGGCGTGTCCGATAGTTGGGTCACATTGAAGCTGATGACTTCCCTGTGATTTCCAATCTGCATCACCATTGGCGGCGTTTGCTTGACCACCTGCCCCCCCAGCAATTCTCTTCCATCGACCGTGACAACTTTCAGGGGCATCGTGGCTGGCAGGAGCGCTATGCGATGTTGCTTGATGAAATCCAGTCCTATAAAGTCTGCATTACTACCAGAGTCAATGGTAATGGGCACTTCCATTGTAAGTCCATTGGGTAGCTGGAGCGATGCAGTGAGTTGCACCACTGGTTTGGGCGGGAGTGGGTCTGTGGGCTGCAAAATTTCTGGGGACTGCTTCACTGACTCGTCTGGCTGGGCCCCAGTGCCTCTGATTCCAGCCAGACTCCGCTGTTTCCCTGCTGTGGTTCTCTCTGCTGAGCTGTTTCTGTTACTGTTGCGGAGGCTGCAGTGTGCTTGTGGAGCCTCTGGGGACACTCTTTCGCCATGTGCTGAGCACTGTCGCAGATGTAACACTTCCTGTTCCCTCTAGGAGGCTTCGCTTTGACTGCTCCCGGTGTTAGGGCTCTGGTTGCTGACTGAGCCCTGGCACCACCTATCTCCATCTGTTCCTCTCCCCCTTCCAGCGGAGGCGTGGATTGAGCGCGCTTTGCGTCCCTGGGAAAGAAGGGAGGTGCTCTTGCTGGCGTGCGTCCCCAACGCCCTTCGTCTTTGCTCCAAGGACGTTCTTCCAGACGCACCCCAACCGTCAGCGCCCTCTGGACAATTTCCTGAGTGCTTTGGGGTCTTTCCCCCCTTGCAATTTCGTCTTTCACAGCTCCATTCAACCCTTCCCAGAAAAGGTCTCTGACTGCAGCTGAATCTTTCTCCCATCCCAGCGCATTGACCAATGCAAAAAAGCGGGAATGATACTGCCTTACAGTGGCTCTCCCTTGTTTCAGTCCATGTACCTCTTTTCTGGCGATATCTACGTCTATTGTTGATAAAAAACACGCATCCATCGCTTTAATGAAGGAATCCTCACTTTGGAGCGTGGGATCCTTATCTCTCCACAGATTGCGCAGCCCCGCTTTAGCTTCTCCATGGAGATGAGTTAATATAAAGCCCACCTTCTCCTGCTCATCTCTAAAGTCTTTCTCCAGCAACTGCAGCGCAAACACCACGTCTGCTCGGAAGTTAGGGTACTGCTGCAGACTCCCATCGAAATGAGACACCAGGCTGCCTCCTCTCTTTTCCAGCCCAATCCCCTCTGGTTTGGGTCCCGGTAGCCCCTGCTTAGTCAGCATTTCCAACCTGGCTTGCAGATCCCTGCAGGTAGCAGCAGTATCTTCTTCCATCTTCCTGGATGCTAGTATCTCCGCGCTGAGTTGCGTAACTGCATTTTGCAGGTCTACCATTCGTTCTTCGGTAGTCATCCTGTCCAGCTTTTGTGAGCTCGCGAAGCACCAATCTTCGCCCCTCGCTGCGTCCACTCACGTTGCGAGGTGTATAGTGAGACGGAGCTTACTGTCAGAGCTGCCTCTAGGTCCCAGCTCACAGAGGACCAACGCCAGCCAGTGGTAAAGTGCAAAAGTCTTTATTGAAGTTCAGTTTCCATTTACAAGCCGCAGCGTGCAGCTCTACGTCTAGAACCTAGACCGGCGAAGCTCCGTCTGAGTCTCCGCCTCCTGTACACCAGTTTAAGACTCTAGCCTTACTCCACCTCTTCCGTTGTTCTTTCCTCCTCTGGGTCCTTCTGCCCCCCGGGGTCTCCTCCTTTCTGGACTCTTCTGACGCTGACCCCCCTGACTCTTGTCCCTCCTTCCAGCGGGCTTTAGGACCTGGTTCCCTATCCGGGCTACCTGCTGTGCCGCTCGCCTGTACATTTGAACTTGGCGCGCGCGCCCAGCCTCCAACTTTCCTCTCGACCGTTTCCGCGCTCTCCGATGGAGGCGTGGTCAATCCTGACTCATCTCCTCTCGCTGGTGGTGAGCAGCCTGATCCCGATACCTGGGACTCCTCCCCCCCACTGCGCTCTGGTGGGGAAGCTGGTCCTGATTTCCAACTGCTGCTCTCTGAGTCCCCTCTGGCCCCTTCTTCCTGGGGTGTCCCCCTAGGCACCCCCCCTTGCCCTGGCCATGGCTTCTGTGAATCTTCCGATTCGCTGGAGAGACTCAGGGAATCCCTCGGACCACTGTCATCGCCTACGCTCCCCTCGGATTCCTCCCCCTTGCTCTCCATTTCCTCCCTCTCCTGTGCCTCTGCTCCTGAGCCCCTGACATTTATGTATTTTGTATTTTTCATTTGTATTCTTGTATTTCATTTGTATTCTTGTATTTTTTTTATTTCTTATTTATTTCTTTTTTTATTCTGTAACTGCTTTCTGTTTATAAAATCTTAATAAATATCTTATAAAAAACAACAACAAAAGGACGAGAAATATGAGCTACATTGCTAAGAATTTTATTTCTAACTACGCAGAAAGAAAATACATTCTGTCTCTGTGAAAGCAGAGAGGAACCGGAGAACACAAAGGAACAGGAAACCAGTAAACATCACATCCGTCTCCCGTCTTCCGTGAGACTTCCAACAGTATGGAATGTCTGTGGAATGTAATCAGAGTCTTGTGACTCCAAGCACTGCACAATGGCACAAACAGAAACCAACATCCTCCCCCTTTCTGCGAACACCACTGGGCAGTGTGTCAGTACAATCTCAGTACAAACCCAGTTTCTGTACCTAGGTACAGTGTTGATCCCTTGGAACAACCTTGGACAATAAATCAGCAGGAATTTCATTACCTGGCATGTAGGACACCGTTACGAGTCCTTTCTGAACACATTCTCTAGCATGTTGCAGCTACAATTGCAAGTGCTTTGTGCTTTGCTTACAACCTTCAGAAGTCAGCAAAGCCAAACATGCTTTGTTGTCCTGATAAACCTGGATTGGACACTTTACAGGAATTCTCATATCTTTACACAATTGTAACAACCATTCACAATCCACAAGTGAATAAGACAGTGCATTCAGTTCAGCTTCACAAGAATTCAAGCTAACTGTTGTTTGTTTCTTGCACGACCAATCAAATAGACCCTGGTTGTACATATAGCAAACTCCAGACGTGCTTTTCCTGTCTGTAGTGTCACTTCCAAAACTCGCACCAACAAATATCTCAAGACCACCAGACTTCTGATTGTTATTTCTCAGTCTGTAGTGCATAATGCCTTTCAAATAGCGTGCTATGCGTTTCAGAGCTTTCCAACCCTTAACAGTAGGATTATAATAATAATAATAATTTATCATTTATACCCCGCCCATCTGGCTGGGCCTCCCCAGCCACTCTGGGCGGCTTCCATAAAAACCAAAAATACAGTAAAATATCACACGTTAAAAACTTCCCTGAACAGGGCTGCCTTAAGATGTCTTCTGAATGTCAGGTAGTTGTTTATTGCTTTGACATCTGCTGGAAGGGCGTTCCACAGGGTGGGCGCCACTACCGAAAAGGCCCTCTGCCTGGTTCCCTGTAGCTTCGCTTCTCGCAATGAGGGAACCGCCAGAAGGCCCTCGGCGCTGGACCTCAGCGTCCGGGCAGAATGATGGGGGTGGAGACGCTCCTTCAGGTATACTGGACCGAGGCCGTTTAGGGCTTTAAAGGTCAGCACCAACACTTTGAATTGTGCTCGGAAACATACTGGGAGCCAATGTAGGTCTTTCAAGACCGGTGTTATATGGTCTCGGCGGCCGCTCCCAGTCACCAGTCTAGCTGCCGCATTCTGGATTAGTTGTAGTTTTCGAGTCACCTTCAAAGGTAGCCCCACGTAGAGTGCATTGCAGTAGTCCAAGCGGGAGATAACCAGAGCATGCACCACTCTGGCGAGACAGTCCGCAGGCAGATAGGGTCTCAGCCTACGTACCAGATGGAGCTGGTAAACAGCTGTCCTGGACACAGATTTGACCTGTGCCTCCATGGACAGCTGTGAGTCCAAAATGACTCCCATGTTGACATGTCTCCTTAGCAAATTAGTGCTAACTGCAATGTCCGGTCTTGAACATCTGGCAATGAAGTTTAGTTTGCCTAGCACACTTCTGTACAGTGTAGTGTCAGAAAATGCTTCTTCAGTATCATCTACCTGATAACCTGTTGTCATTGGTGTGTCTCCAAGCACTGCACAGTGGCACCAACAGAAACCAACAAACGCCTCCTTTTGTGATGTGTCAATGATGTAGTTATGATGTAGTTGTGATGTAGTCTTAGGGGTGTAGCATGGGGGATTAGTAGCTAATAAAAGTTGGGGTCTTCTTTTGTTCGGGGCTTCCATCTTGCTTCGCCTTGCAGTGAGTTGGAGTCCTGTCACGACAGTCTTAATAAAGACCAAGCCTACTGGCTGCTGTTTTGCTCCAATTGTCCTGGTTGGTGTCCTTGCTTTTTGTCCAAGGGAGCCCTCAAATTTCTCCGTTAACAGTTTGGCGACCACGAAGGGACTCTTGGTTCTCCTGTGAAGGTGAGGGGGGAGATAGAGGGGATTGGGCGCCACTGGGCAGCCTTAGCCCAGGGATCCTTTTTCCTCTCCCCGCCTTCCTTTTGCGAGCGGTAATCAACCGTCACTAGAGGCTCAGCCAGGAGGAGCAAAGGCAAGGTCAAGCCGGCTAACTAAGGATCCCAGGATCCGTGAGGGACATTCCTAGGACGTGAGTATGGTTTGAAATTAGTGCACTGGGAGGGGAGTGGAAGGATAACGTCTCCATGACAGCTGAACCTTTCCTTCTTTCTCTCTCCTTGACCCGATCCTTCGGAGTGTGGCCAGAAAGGGTTGCAGGAAAGCTTCCTTCTCTCTCCGACCCGATCCCTCGGAGTGTGGCCAGAGAGGGTCGTGGGACGCTTTCACTAATTTTCTGAACAATACCTTCGACTCGATCCCTCAGAGTACAGCCAGAAAATGTGGAAGGGGCTTTACCTATACACTTCTTTCTATCTCCTATCAAACGAAGCCGCATCTCTGGCACAAAGATCCTTGTTGGGGATGACTCATGTACGTGAGAATGCAAGGTCGTTTGTTCCCTTCCAAACTTTTGTTTTCTCAGGTCTCAATCTGGCATTGCACTGCGCAACCGTCCAGTAGGGAATCCCGAACCTAGATTTGAGGTCAGGCAGGGGGCTGTCGTGGATGATAAAATGGGAGGTTCACGGAAGAACGGGGCCCCGCACTAGGATTAGTTTTGTGAACAGCGCGAAGTGAATTCCGGATCCGTGGTTTTTTTCTGGGTTAAGAGACCCATGGTTTCCAGGTCAGCTGCCTGTGGTTTTAGTTGTAGGCAGGATTCTTCAGGTTTAGATTTCTACCTGCTTGTCCAGTCCGATCCGTCAGACTGAGGCCAAAGAGGACCAGAGAGGCACCCGAGTGTTAGGTTGAATAATACTGATAGGATATTCTTTTCTCTCCCCCCCCCCCCCCGTCTCTCCTGTATTTCTGTTTGCTCATTTCTTCATGTAGCCTGCTCTTGAGCAAACACCCCCCCCCCCCCGGTATAAAAGGGAAACACCATAGCTGGACTCATCCTGGCAAAACAAAGCTTCCATGAAGCCTTTTTGCACCAGATAGGATTCTGATACACCTCTCCAGTTTGTCATCTCCAACTGGAAAGATTTAAAGGGGCAAAAGGGTCTTTCCAAGTCCAAATTGAGAGACCTTTGTAACTTTTCATGGGTGGTTTTTACCCATCACCTAGAGGCAAGGTCTCAATGGCCACTTCAAGGCTCCTTTAATGTTACAAAGATGCAAGCACTTAGATCCTACTTAGCTGACGATGGTAGGCGTATTCAATCATCCCAAGATGGCGGCGAAGGTAGCAGCCTAGTTAACTTCGTCTGCCTTTAGATTAAGTTTTAAGTAGTTTTAAGTAGTTTTTTTTAAAACCCCTCTGGGCTTTTATCTCTCAATTTTAATGATTTAGTGGCTGCATTATCACCTCAACACTGCCTTCGCTTTCCTTATTAGCGTTTTATTATTTTATTGTTTTATCACCTGATTCGAGCTTCAGCCTTGCTGCCTTGCCGCACCCCCCCCCCCCCCGCTGTGCGTTTGGTGCTGTGGAGCTGAGTAATCTCCTGGAACGAGTGAGTGGGGAAGGGAAGAGGCCTGGCCTGACTCCCCTGCCGTGAAGGGACCCCCGTCACTGGGAAGGAAAAAACTCAAGGTGGGTGATCGGAAACACCGAAAAAAAAAGGGGTTGAAGCAAGTCCCCTTCGAGTCCCGTCTGTGTGAGTAAGACCGTCTCCAGCAAAGCAGGCTGATAAAGAGGCTCGGCTTGGAAAATAATTACCATCCTTCACCTTATATCAATTAACTCCCAGCTTCTATCAGCTTTTATCAGTGAAAGGACACTGGGAGCTGACGGAAGAGCTCTCAAACCTTCCCCCCTTCCTCCCTTTTTCAGCTCCACCAAAAGCAGCCTTAACAGCTCACAGATAGCATACCCTTTGAAGCTCCGGAGCAACACGCACAAGTGACCTGCGTTCTCCCCTTTGAAGCTCCGGAGCAACACGCACAAGTGACCTGCGTTCTCCCCTTTGAAGCTCCGGAGCAACACGCACAAGTGACCTGCGTGAAGGTGGCTCCTGGACACTGGAACAGAACCTGTGACCCAAGCACCTTATTGCAACCCATACCCCACAACAGAAGAGCCAGTTTTTTCTCTTCTTTGTTCAGCAAGGCAGTACTTAATTCAGTATTTTTATTGCACTAGCGCTTCAGCGTTTTCATTGCTTTTTACCTTCTGGTACCTTTTTACCTTCTGGTACCTTTTTACCTTCTGGTACCTATATTTTTACCTTTTTACCTTCTGGTACCTATATTTAAGCAGAGAAACATATTGAGAATCAGTGCTCGCTGATGAGTTAAGCAGGAGAAAGCTGCAGATACACCCCTATTCATCCATCGGCCCTGCAAATTAGGCAGAAACACTTGGGGACAACTGGCTTTCTAATTGGAAGACAACTACCCAACATGGTCCTCACCAGAAAGATATGTAAGGAGTTGGGTATCTTGCCAGATATGCCACTCAGCCCCCCGGGACCTGGAAAGAGACAAAGTAAAATTATAAATTATTTCCCTAAGAGGGAGGAGTGCGTGAGTGAACAAACTGAACTAATTATTGACGAAGTCACTCCTCCCCCCCTTACTCATCTTGACCGGCCACATTACTTCAAAGAGCTTCAACAAAACTCTGGAAACACAAATTCCCCAAGAAGCTTGGCGCAAGAACTAGTTCTAGCGGAGAAAATTGAGGAAAATATTTCTGTCACCAATAATCAGCGGCCCCTGGCAGAATTAACAACATGCCACCAAGACCAGGCGCCCACTTTTAAGTATACTCAAACTGAACTGAGTGATGGCCATTTTCAGGCCCACCTCCAAGATATAAATATAGACCTTTCCAACATAAAAAATTACTTGACAATAACAAATGGGTTATTGCTGACCCTTGTGGAAAACTTTATTCCCCAACCAAAAGAGACAACTGCAACTGAGGCACCCCAAATGCATAAACCAGATGAACCTGTGAAGATGAGACAAGCAGTAACAACCAAGAAATTGCAAAAAAATAGACCAAAAGCCAGGGAAAAGAAAACTAAGAACATTAAAACAACAAGGAAAATAAAGATAAGTCGACATAAAAAATGGCAGAAATTATTTAATCTACTCCCATCGGACTCAAACAAATCTGCTGCACGAGATAAAAAAGAGAAAGGCAGGAAGGGGAAAAAGAAGTCATCGCCACAGCTAATGGCTAAGGAGGCATCTCTGAACCAGAGTTTAGAACTAAGTGGGAGGATGGAAGCTACGTCCCAGAGCTCTGGTAACAGTTCACTCAGTGAGCTAGATTCTGGGGGAGAAGCGGTCCCTAACAATGAAGGCAGCAATCCGCTTAGCAAATTGGGAAATGGGGACGATGCAATGCCCAATCGCGGTGACAACATTATACAAGATGGGCAAGCCTTTACTCAGGCAAGATGTTGGAACCTGATTTTAAATCCCCAAAAATTGGTATTTACAAACTTCCCAAAATCAAAGGGCTTCCTTACAGGGAAAGATCAAAGAATGAGCTCCTTGAACATTCTGAATGATATATTGCCAGGAGCAGTAAAGCCATATGACATTACTTCTGTAGATTATTTGCATCATGATGGTTGTTCAATGAGAGCAATGATCACATTTAGAGACCAGAACCTGGCCAAGTTTATTTACAGATCAAGATATATATTCTTAAAGGCCCAGATAAAAATTCTCAGATTTTTTGAAAACAAGGCACCACCGAATCCCCTTCTGGAAGCAAAGCATGCAAACCCTAGTAAGGAGAAACAACCTCCCAAAACCTGGCCTGGTCTCCAGAAACAAGAGCCTCAAAAACTAAAAAGGAAAGATGCTCACCTGCAAGACCTGCAATTTCAAGAGAATGAAGATGAGGACCTTTTCTCCGTGGAAGAAAATACCTTAATTAGGCAATTTTGCCATTTTCCATCTCCAATACAAACTGAAATATTAGAAAGACTAGATATGCTAAGAATTAAGCTGGCTGGGAGAGATATAAATAAGGAAATCAATGTGGACGCCCATAAAAAGGACCAGACCTCCTATAATTTGAACCCTATACAAGAACAAAACCCAGCAGCCTGTCGGCCACGTTACCTTCAGACAATGGCTGAGATTAACCTACCTTCAATCAAGGAAGCCCAGCACATTGAAGAGAACACTACACCACCTCCAATAAGGAGAACCATCCCTAAGGTGAACTCACCAGGCTCTTGGGACAAGCTGAGGTACCTAGACAAGGCAGAATTAGGCCACAATCAGGTACCGGAAGAATACCTATGGAAAGAGATAACACACTTCAAAGGCCCGGTGACCACCAATGTTAGTATTCAACATTTAACAGCCGAAACTATAGAACACTTGGCTAGTTTGCCATGTATGGAGAGCAATGGGCCAGCTCATAAAAGAGTAATCCCTAAAAGCACCTTGGGAAATAATTGACAAAGATCAGACCTGAGGCAAACACCAGCCGGCTCCCCATCTCCGCGGAAATTCAACATCATTAGAAATAAACAGGCTCAATCCTCACTCACAAATCAAGCAAAAGCAGTTCTTTCCTTAAAAGACGCATCCAACCCATCCCAGAGCCTTAAAATTGTCTCCTGGAATGTTAACGGCTGGGCGACAAAGCAAATGGATCCTGAGGCAATAAACTTCATCTCTTCTTTTGACATTGTGTGCCTCCAAGAGACCTGGTCCCAACAAAGTATCGCTCTCCCAAATTATTGCTCCTTTAGCTCCTGTGCTCGCAAACTAACCAACAGGGGTCGCCCCCAAGTTGGCCTCGCCTGTCTTATTTCAACAAGCTTATCCCTCACTATTTGCGAGGAAATTAAATCTTCCCCTTACTTTCTCACTATAAAGATCCATCTTCCAAAGACCAAAAGCCCATGGTTGATAACTACAGTATATCTGCCCCCAGTAATTAATGATTCCGACCGCAATGAAAAGTGGTCTGGACTTTCGTCTTGGCTCCATGATCTTCAAACAACTAACCCAGGACTTCCTCAAATCCTCTTAGGTGACTTTAATGCAAGAATAGGTCCCAACGACGATGGTATATTATCTTCCGCAGCACTCCTGGACAATCCCCTGCAGCCCCCCTGGGGAAACAGATGCTCTCTTGATCCTATAACAAATGCGTCGGGGAGGCTGCTGGCCCAATTGGCTATGGAAAACGATCTCTGCATCGCGAATGGCAATGTTACTCCCTTGTCCTCGCAGCAGCTAACGTGCATCACTTCCCGAGGAACCAGTGTTGTCGACTACATTTTATTGACGCCGGAGCTATTCGCAATTTCTACAAAAATGGAAGTGGCTGAATATTTTGGTGGTGACCACCTTCCATTGACTCTATTGTTAAACCTAATAGAGCCATTTTCAGCCCCCTCAAACTATAGTTCCACGGCACAAAGCCACCCTGTATACAAAACAAAGAAATGGACAAGCCTCAGCTCCTCTCTTGCCCTGGACATACAAAAATCATTTGATATGCCTGCAGTTCCCTCTGACCCAATTCTGCCCGCTGACCAATACCGGAAATTAATTGATGCTTTCTCAACAACTTACATAACCACCACCTCGCCTACCCACCAACGCCTCTTCTCTGAATCACCTTGGTTTGACAAGGAATGTAAAGCCCTAAGAAGGCGAATCAGGAAAATGGTCAGAATCATCAAATTTTCCAACGACCCCCAAACCCGTGCAAAGCTCATAGATATTAAAAGGACATACAGAAACATGATTCATTGCAAGAAACAGCAGCACATCCTTGAGGCTTGGTCCACTCTTCGTTCGGCTGTAGAGAGGCATGACTCCCGCTCCTTCTGGCGCTTAGTTAGACCTTCGGCACCATTCAATCCAGCTACCCAGATTTCCGCTGACGAATGGATTGCCTATTATTCAACCAGTTTCGCTTCTCCAAATCATCTTACAGATCACCTTCAATCCCCGTCGGACCTCTGTTCCTGTTCTCTTAGTCCCACCTCCTCAGTAAACTTTACCTCAACTCGCATCTTCAACATCATAATGTCCATGCGAAGGAATAAGGCCCCCGGCCCAGACATGGTCCTGTTGGACCTTTTCCTGACTGATCCTCTTTGGTGGAGCGAACAGCTGACTCCTGTATTCACCGCTATCTCCTCCGCCCTAGACATCTCCGACTCCTGGAGAGAAGCTATAATAGTTCCGATCTTCAAAGGCGGCCAGCCAAACATCGCTAGGAACTATCGCCCCATCAGTTTATTATCTATTCCGGGAAAAATATTTGCCGCTGTTTTACTGGAAGAACTTCTTTCATGGGTCCATGAGAGGAACATTCTACCGCTAGAACAGATTGGCTTCCGAAAGTCAGCATCAACCATGGACCACTGTCTAACTCTCTATCACCTTGCCAGTAAATACACTGCACCAAGGCAAGGCCACCTATTTGCCGCTTTCATGGACCTGGAGGCCGCCTTTGATTCCATTCCTAGGCAGAGATTATGGTCCAAACTTGCCCATCTGGGAATTGATCCGCACCTCCTCTCCCTAATTATTTCCCTTTATTCAAATACCACAGCTCGCGTTCGAAGTGGTCCCAACGGCTCCCTTACCACTCCATTCCCAACGGCCAAGGGCGTCTGACTAGGTTGTCTCTTGGCCCCTTTACTGTTTAATCTCTATCTTCATGATGCAATTTCCCCTTTGAAGCTAGCAACTAAGTATCCTCCTCACTTAGCGGGCCACCCCGTTGCTTCCCTTTTCTATGCAGATGATGCCGTCATCTTATCCAGAACAGCTGTGGACCTAGCAAATGCAGTTAATGCATTTATCGCCTATTGTAAGGCGGAAGCTCTTAATATTAATTATAAAAAATCGAAAGTCCTCCACTTCACTCGTTCCCGCAAACTCAAGCTGGAGCCGCTTAAGATCACAGGTGGCTACTTAGAAAAGGTAAAAGCCTTTAAATATCTAGGCTTAATATTCACTTATAATCTCTCCTGGACCACCCATCTACAATCTGCCTTTCTCGCTGCAACCACGACCTCTAATGCTATTGTCCGATTTTACCACCAGAAGGGCGGCAAACACCTTCCAGCAGCAATTCAAATATTTAATGCCAAAGTTGTCCCTAAATTATTATATGGCTGCGAAGTATGGACTACAGCAATATCAGGTAACTTGGATCGCCCACTTCATATGTTTCTGAGATCTCTTTCCGGCGTCCCGAGATGTGTCTCAGGTGCAGCCCTACGACTTGAGTTCGCCCAGCCCTCAATTGTAAAACGAGCATGGAGTCGAGCCATTTCCTATAGCTCCCACTTATTAGCATCGGAAGCTCGAACTAGAGGTGGTTTCTCCAATCTGATCCTAAGAGATATTCATAATTCCCCTTGGAAAACTACAATTAACCTCAAACTCCGCTCTCTTCTCAATCTGAATTGTAAAACTGTTCTTAACTTAGAGTGTATTAGCCCGGCGGCCCTACCTTCAATTAAAAAGAAGCTACAGCAACTTGACTTCTCTAACACAGCTTCCCATGCAAGAGGACCGTGTTCAGGCTTAGCCCTAGCTATTCCACCCCCTGAAGGGATCCCTCTATACAGCCTCACAATTTCTTCGGAGGCTAAGCGAAGGGCCTTTACCTGTGCCCGTCTTAACTGTTTTCCTACAGCAGTTCTGTCGGGTCGTTATTCTAGAGTTCCCATCGCAAATAGAACATGCACCTGTAATGACACGGCTCTGGAGACTATGGAACATGTAATGCTCTTCTGTCCCAACTGCACAGATGAAAGATCTCGGTTTCTAACTCCTCTCGTGAACAAGCTTCATCTCCCAATCCAGCCTTGGATAGTGTCCCTTCTTTTGCAGGATTCTGATTGTTGGATTACCGAGATGACAGCTAACTTCCTGCTTAGTGTGATGAAGAGGAAAGCGGCACCAACTTCTTCTTTAACATCACAGCTGCAGTCGATACGCCGCACAATCGAACAAAGTTCCAAGTAGCCTTATTGTACAAGGACAAGGAGCTAGGACAAATCTGAGGAGATGAAGGACCCCTTAACGATCCTCCTCCAGCCTCAGCAGTTTTTTGTCTTTTTGTTTTTGTACTATCTGTCACTCGATGTTTTAAATCCCCTGTCACTTTTGTTATCCCCATTTTTTTTTTTAAAGTATTCGCCCAGGACGATATCTACTTTTACCTCCCCACCCCCATTTTATGTTGTTATTTCTATGTATATCATGCTATGGCCACACGGCTAATGCAATAAAATCTATTCAATCATTAGCTGACGAAAAGCCTCAACAGCTCTACTACCTGAATGCCTTTGTGGAAGCCCGCGAACTCTTTAAATGCAAATAAGCACAGATTGTTCAGCAGATGGCTGTACTGGGGACCGTCAGACCCCCTCCTTATGATTAAATCAGGATACAAGAGGAACAACTAGAAAGATCCCTCATCCCCTTTTCTTACCCTGAACCAATGGGACCCCCGCCACCCAGGCTAGGAGCCGGAGCCGGGGCAGGAGGCGTGGACAGCCCAGGGAATCCCGCCCCCTATTTGTCCCAGAACCTACAGCTCCCAGCACAAAATAACCTTCTCCAGAATGTGGGGGGGGGGGACACAAGCTGACCCCAACCCCAATGCTCTACCTGGGGGCCCCCCTTTGGACGAGGAGGGAGCAGAACCGATATCTAAACAAACTTGTAACAGGAATAACCTAGTCAATGGAGAAGTAGAGAATGTATTTCCCCTCAGAGCGCTGCCCATACCCCCGGCAAGAGCAGGAGATACGCCTCGCATGGTTTTCACCCACCAGCCTTTCCTCACCTCTGATTTAATGAACTGGTAAGATAAATTGCCCTCCCTCCCAGATGACCCCGATAAATGCCATCGACAAGTAGCCACTATCTTCTCCACTCACAACCCAACGTGGGCTGACGTGCACATTTTGTTAGGAGCCCTTTTTAATGAAGCTGAGAAGAGAAAGATATTAGCGAAAGCAGGGGAAGCCTCATCAGACCTAACTATCAAGCAGTCAAAACCGCTGATATTCCCCCACTGACAGCTCAGACCCTCCTCAACGACCCCGCCTGGGATTATAACACAACCGAGGGTACATGGGGTTTGAAGATATTTAAGAAAGTTATCCTAGATGGCTTGTAAACTGCAGGATAGCGAACAGTGAACTGGACTAAAGTCCAAGCCGTCCTACAAGGACCCGATGAACACCCTTTCAATTATTATTCCCAATTGGTGTATGCAATCAAAACATGGGGTGGGATCGACCCTGAAAGCCCGCAACATGAGGTTATTTCCCCCCCAATTTTTTTAAATTTATTTTCCAAAAAAAATTAAACAAACAAACATAAATCTCAACTGTATTTAAACCAATCTTAGTAACATTGTTAAGTGACTTCCTCAAAGCCCCCAAGTTGAATTTCAGTGTGTATCATTATAACAGTTTTCAAAAACCAATTTTCTCATGAAATTAACTTAATCACTTAACATCTTTCTTTCTTTCTATTTTAACTTTAAACATATTAATCTCTAACATTACATATTTAAATCCTAAGCCTATCTGGTATTTGCAAGCTTTTCCAATTAAATTATCCTAACATATTTAACTAAATAGTCTTTAAATTTCATCCATTCCTCCTGATACTCCTCCTCCTTCTGTTCGTGGACTCTTCCAGTCAGGTCGGCTAGCTCCGAAAAGTCCATCATCTTCATCTGCCATTCCTCCACTGTTGGGACTTCTGGTGTTTTCCAATTCTTAGCTAACAAAATTCTTGCTGCGGTTGTAGCATACAAAAACAGTTTAACATCTTTCTTGGGCAATTCCAAACCTGTTATTCCAAGAACATGAGGTTATTGTTAAGGGATTCTTTAAAGACCAAGCCATGGCTGATATACGAAAGGCGTTAAACGCACACCTCGGCTATGATGGGAAAACAATAGATGAGATCCTCTCCATTGCCAAGTCAGTCTTTAATTCAAGGGATAAACGAAAAAGAAAGGACCAGAAAGAAGAATCCCCACGAGTGCTAGCCTACACAACCGGGGTTCCCCCTCCCAGGGAAAAGCAGAAAGGAAGGGGACACGAGCAACCAGAGAGGCCCGTCTGTTTCAAATGCGATGAAGTAGGATACATCAAAAGATACTGCCCATTATTAACCGGCCACCAGGAGTCCGGATCCAGGAAATCAGACTATAGAGAGCCAAGGACACTGAGGCCGGAATACAGGGAACCAGCCAACACCAGGTTCAGGGAATCAACTCCTGACTATGGATCCTCCCAAATGCAGACCCAAAGGGCACCGTCTCCTCCTTTACCATGACCTAGGAATCTCCTCAATAACAACAAACCTTTCAACCATCCAAACCGCTCTGCAAACCCTTCCAATGAGATGGTAATGGAAGATTTTGATGACTATTGACAACTAGAAGCAGATCCTGCCTCTTTTCCTTTCCTCTGTCCAATTCTACAACTATCATCTTCTGATCCTATCTGCACCATGCAGATAGACAGACAATCTTACGACTGCCTGCTAGACACTATTCTACTCTCACAAATAGTCACTTGACCCCTGGAGAAGAAACTAGGACTGTAATGGGACTGGACGGGATTCCTAGAGTTTGCCCTCTTTCCAAGGCTGCCAAGGTGTCAGTTGAACCTTTGTCTGTTAAGCACACTTTCTTATTAACTTCTAGCCCTGTCAACCTCTTGGGGAGGGATCTGCTATTTAAACTAAATGCCACCATCCAATGTGGGCAGGAAGAAATTTACCTGCATATGCCCAATGAATCTATCTTCAACCTCCAAGGAATCTTACAGGAGACTGATAATAGAGACCTGGATCTTCCCTCCAAGCTCCTAAACGGGGTGTCCCCCCCCCCCAGCAGTGGGGAACTGAATCCACATTGGTTGGACTCCTGAAGTCCGCCACCCCAGTAAAGGTGAACTACAGGAAAGATCTGCCTTTTCCCTGCACCAAACAATACCCACTACCAAAGGAAGCAATAGAGGGTCTCACTCTGATGATTGAAGACTTCTTAAAAATTGGAGTTCTAGTTCCCTGTGCATCTCCTTGTAACACCCCCCTGCTCCCTGTCCGCAAGCCCCATACAAACCCTGTCAAATGGCGCTTGGTTCAGGACCTGAGACTCGTGAACTCCTTTGTCATTCCCCGCCACGCTGTGGTGGCTAATCCTCATCACCTCCTGAGCTCAATCCCAGAGGGAACTGTAGTTTACTCAGTCATAGACTTGTGCTCCACATTTTTCAGCATCCCAGTGGATGAAGAGTCAATTCCTTTTTGCCTTCACCTGGCAAACTGGACAATTAACATGGACGCGGCTGCCCCAGGGCTACGTGGAATCTCCAGCAATCTTTTCCGCCATACTATATCAAAATCTACTAGACGTCACCCTTCCAAAAGGCTCTGCCCTTATCCTCTACGTTCATGACATCTTACTATGTGGGCGGGACTTAGAATCTTGTAAACTGGATACCATAGCTCTTCTCACGACATTAGCGTATAAAGGACACAAAGTATCCCCAAAGAAAATACAGTATTGCCAAAAGGAAGTAAAATACCTTGGCCACATCCTAGGAGAAGGAACCCGTGCTTTAACAACAGACAGGATAGAGGCCATAACAAAATTACCCCTCCCCAAGACAAAAAGACAACTTAGAGGCTTCATTGGAATGAGTGGGCTCTGCCACGCCTGGATTCCCCGATACGGAGAATTCACCCGTCCCCTCACCGCTATGACTCATGACAGCACCCCAGAGCAACTTGAGTGGTCTGCAGAGGCGCTTGAATCCTTTGAATCCATCAAACGGGAGTTAAGATCCTCCCCTGCCCTCGGACTCCCTGATTATCGGTTGCCCTTCTCCTTGTTCGTACATGAAAATAAAGGGGTAGCCTCAGGTGTCCTCACACACCCATTCCAAGGAAGAAACAGACCAGTTGCCTATTACAGCCTCCAGTTAGATACCACTGCAATGGGGAATGTGGGGTGCCTCAGAGCAGTAGCAGCAGCTGCACTATTTCTAGAGAAGGCACAAGTAACTGTATTAGGATGCGACCTGACCATAAACGTTCCCCACACTGTGGCCACCCTCCTTAACCTACGGGGGTGCCAACGTTTTACCATACAGAGACTAAATAGGTATGAAGCTATCCTCCTCAGCCCCTTGAACGTAACGATCAAAAGGGTAAATTCCCTTAACCCAGCAACTCTCCTACCCCTCCCTGACGACAGGTCGCCACACCATGATTGCTCCCAAGTAGTTCACCATGCTGAAAAACCATGAGAGGACCTGGACTACCTTCCCTTGGAAGATCCAGACCTCATCATATATACGGATGGGAGCTCCAAAGTAGTGGGAGGAAAACGTAAAAGTGGTTATGCAGTGGTAACTGACATGGACATTCTAGAAACACACCCCATTCATGCCAAATATAGTGCACAGGCAGCAGAATTAATTGCCCTAATCAAAGCCTGTGAACTGGGGGCGGGACAAAGAATAACGATCTACACGGACTCGAGATATTGTTTTGGACTGGTGCATGCTACAGGTCAAATTTGGCTCCAGAGGGGTTTCTTAACAGCTGCAGGTACACACTTTGCCCATGCAGCTTTAGTCGAGCGGCTGATGAACTCTATACACCTTCTCGAAGCTATAGCGGTGGTACACTGTAAAGCCCACACCAAAGGAAAGGATCCGATCTCTGTCGGAAACCACTGTGCTGATCATGCGGCACAGGAAGCAGCTCTACAGCCCCTGCTACCAGACAATGAATTCCAGGGAGCACAAATACCTTCGGATGTTGATTTCGAACAGATGTATAAAACAGTGACCCCAGAAGAACTGGAGGGATGGAGGGAACAGGGGGCTTCCTTGAAAGATGGCATTTAGTACCTCCCCGATAAAAGACTCTTGATGCCAAGACTCTGGGTACCAAAGCATCTGAGAATATTACATCAATGTACTCATTGGGGAAGGGACACACTTGTGGATAGCATTCAATGTCGCTGGTATGCACCGGGACTAGCCCTCACTGCAAAGGCTGCAGTTAAAAATTGCCATACCTGTCAGACCTTCAACCCAAAACACACTGCTAGGAGCCTGCCAGGAGCCAGACCGTGGGCTTTCGTTCTGTTTGAAAGCCTGCAAGTAGACTTCATAGACTTACCCCCTTGCCAGGGTTACAGATATGCTTTTGTCTTCATTGATCAGCTGTCAGGCTGGATTGAGTGCTTCCCCGCCCGCCGGGCCACAGTGCAGGTAGTGTCAAAAGCCTTGTTACATGAAATCATACCACGCTTTGGGGTCCCAAGACACATAGACAGTGACAGAGGATCTCATTTTACATCGGATGTGGTTCAACAAATAGCTAAAGCATTGGGAATTAAATGGAAACTGCACACCCCCTATCACCCCCCATCTTCTGGTCAGGTTGAAAGGGTGAACCAGCAACTCAAGTCACAATTAGGGAAACTTTGCAAAACCGCCGGATTGAAGTGGATCAGTGCCCTCCCTTTGGTACTACATAACATAAGAGGACACCCCAGGGGCAACCTGAACCTTTCTCCGTATGAGTTATTCTTTGGGAGACCTTCTCCTGTGTACAACACCCAATTCCCCCCTTCTGAACTAGAGGTGAGCGAATTAGAACTAACCCAATATGTAATCCAGCTCCAGAAGCAATTGATTACTTTTCACAGGTATGCAGCTGGGAGTCAAAATATACCCCTGGATGAGAATATCCACTCTTTCTGGCCAGGTGACTGGGTACTGACGAAGACCTACCACAAGGTGCCGTTGGAGCCCACCTGGGAGGGACCCTATCAGGTATTACTGACTACCCCGACTTTTCTTAAGGTAGCGGAAAAGTCAGCTTGGTTTCACCACACACACTGTAAAGCTGCCCTTCCACCCACTGACGTCACAGACCGGGACGACATCCCTACAACCTACACCACCCCACCGCAACCCAGGGACAATGACAGCGACTCCGAGGACCCCCAACAGACCGAACCAGTTTGGGGCACGAATCGAGCCTAACAGACCAGACCAGTTCCACCTACAGTGACGACTCATTGGACATCCAAAATACTTCCCACAGCAGACGATCAAGGGAGACCCCCAATTCGCCTCCGACTCCACAAAACAATGCCGCTTTGACAGCTCCCATCTGACAGTTTGCCACTTTGACAGCTCGTGTCTCACAGCTTGCCACTTTGACAGCTTGCAGCCTTGACAGCTCCCGTTTGACAGCTTGCGTCTGACAGCTTGCTGCTTTGACAGCTTGCCGCTTTGACAGCTTGCCGCTTTGACAGCTTGCCACTTTGACAGCTTGCCACTTTGACAGCTTGCATTTGACACCTCACCACTTTCACACCTTACAACAATTATGAATCCTACCGACACCAGCCCATTTCTCCCCTTGTCCTTTCTCCTCATATCCTACATTTTCAGTACAGTGGTGCCCCGCAAGACGAATGCCTTGCAAAACGAAAAACGCGCAAGACGAAAGGGTTTTTCGGTTTTTGCGTCGCTTCGCTAGACAAATTTCCCTATGGGCTTGTGAGTTTTTTTTCCTTTTTCTTAAAGCCGCTAAGCCACTAAGCCGTTAATAGCTGCTAAGCCGCTAAGCCGCTAATAGCCGTGCTTTGCAAGACGAAAAAAACGCAAGACAAAGAGACTCGCGGAACGGATTAATTTTGTCTTGCGAGGCACCACTGTACCCTTCTTCCCAACTCCAAGACTGCCATATCCACACAACCCCAACACCTCTCGTGCCCAGGATTACAAGTTGAACAAGGACACCACGATTTTGGAATTGTGGACATGGTGAAGAAAGGGTCGTTAGACTGCCTGGGTGACTTTGTTGTTGTTGTTGTTTTAAAAAAAAATAATAATATTTATTGCTTTTAAGGATTACAAAAAAGGAAAAGAAAAGAAGACAAAAGAGAAAAAAGAAAGACAATACAATATATAGACAATACAAAACACAACCTAAACCCATTAAACTAAACCCATTAAACTAAACAAAACAAAACCCAATCCCTAACCCTAACCCTAAATGAGAAAAAAAAAACAATTTAAAAACATATATCACATCATTTTCATACTCTATCTTTCATTCCCTTGTTTCCTTGACCTCCTCTCACCTCCCTTTTTGTATTCCACTTCTGTTAATTGTTTCAGCAAATCCTTTCCATCTTTCTCTATTTTTATCATATTATAAATAACATATTTTTTAAACCTTATTTTCCATTAAAACTAAAATACTTATATATGCTTAACTCCTTATAACATTTCTGCTAAGGCCATAAAGTATCATTCCACCATTTTTCTGTCACTCATTAATTTTACAATATTTCTATATATAAACTTTAAATTTTCCAATCTTCTTCCACCATCTCCTCTCCCTGGATTCGGATTCTGCCAGTCCTTTCCGTCAATTCCATATAGTCCATCAACCTGGAGATCTTATGTCCGAGGCTCTTAACTCTTTTCCAGGTCCCTTCTGCAGGTCTTCTTCATATTCTTTAATGCTAAAAAGCAAATCTCGGGAAAACTCCAACCTAACAATACTTTTATTCCTTCTGGACAGGTCAGCCAGATTTCCATAGGTGAAGCTAAGATCCATAGAGTATTTCAGGACATGTTTCAAGATTCCTCCAAATCCGAAGGCCCCCAAAACTTCAATCTGCTCCAGACCCAAGTCCATGTCCCAGAAGTCAGTTAATCCCTGCATAGAGGGATCTTTCCAACTTTCCTTCTTCAATCCGAGCCGGGATCCAATCCTCAAAATCTGACTTTTTCTAGATTCAATCATAAAAGGCCTCAACTTGTAGTCCTCAATTTGCTTCTGTAAAACTAAGGATCCTGCTTGTATTGCTTTAGGTGCTTTCTCATTCTCCTCCACAATTTGTCCTGCCAAAATAGATTCCTGTACCAAGTCCTGAATTATTTCTGTGTTGGTGCTCACTTTTTGTCTCAAATTAATCACTTTCTGTTCCAAGTTATCAATTTTAAAAGTCATGTCATCGGTCTTCTTATGAAGCTGTTCCAGCGAATAGCTTATCTTACACAATACAGTCACTATGGCTTCTCCTGTCAACATTTTAAAATGGTCCAAGGTCAATCTCTGGTTCTCACAATTCCTTATCTTGCAGCTGGTGATTCCCCAGTTACACTCCTGTAACAGTTTCAAAAGCTCCCTCTAGAGGGAAACAGTTTCCACTTGTATCAATCCTTTCAAACACAACTCAAACCATAAAAATAGTTTCAATTTTCAGTTACGTTTCCTCCTTTTTAAACGCAGAAGAGGACAATGGAAACAGTATCTTTCTCTTATTTAGCTAGCTGTCAAATATGTTCTGTTCACAATTAATGAACTCTTTCTGGCAGCCCGTTTCCAGGTTCAGAGCAGTGGTATTTTGATTTTTCACTCTCTCCTGCAGGCTCTCTAGGTCCAAAATTTCCCCCCTCTTCTCCTGCTTCCAAGGGGGGTTTTGTAATTTTAACCGATGGAGATTTAATCCTTTGCGAAAAACTTTCAAAGACTTTAGCTTGTGACGTCTTTGCTTCAATCTATTTACAAAAGCGGAACGCGGACTTCCTGTTTAAGACCTTCCCACTTCGGTGCCAAATTAAGGTATTTAAAGATCCAATTTTCCGTTCTACTCACGGGTAGTTGTTTAAAGTCCAATTGTCCACAGGAAAAAGTCAGCGCTCTCCGGCAACAGCAATGCGGCTTCACTCCGTGAAAGAAGCAGTCAATTCGAAGCACCGCGCCACTCACCCCACGTCGCTCTGGATCCCCAAAACAGGGTTTCCCCACGAGTAGGGGAGGCGCAAAAGGTGCCAGCCGAATCCCAGGTTCACAAGCTTCTCCCGCTTGTGATTTCAGTGGGTCTCCGCCTTCGCCGTGGCGGTCAGACCCTGCTTTCCACGGAGCAAGTTCCTCCCGATAGGAGGAGCTCCGCCATTGCCGGAGGCGCCAACCCGGAAGTTGCCTGCGTGACTTTGACTTTTGCTTACCAGAGACCTGAGTTCTCCTGTTAGGATATTTCCGTTCCACCTTAAGAGGGAGCAGGCTGTGTGAGTCAGAGTCTGCGTATTTCCTGTTCACAGGATGTTTATGTTTGCTATTGCTTTTGTTTTCTCTCTCGGTGCCTGAACACGCTAGCAGGCGGTCATGTTTTTCTTTGTTCTGACCAACGCTGAATAAACTTGTAAATATGCTCTCCTGCTGTGCAACTTTCGCTGTGTGAACTCTGCTGATAGAGTGTGCACCAGCCTAAGAATGTGGCAAACTATTTCTGAGGCTTCGTGTCGCTAATTGCTGATACTGCACATCTACGGGGGATCGATGGACATCCGGAGTCCGGCTAGAGGCAGTGACGGTCGATGTCTCCCTGGCAGTATCCCAACAACAGGTTTCGGGCCCAGATTCACGGCACTTACAGGAGAGTAAGACTGCGACAGACTGCTGAGGTATGTGTGCAAAGGCAGAAGCAAATGAGGCTTTTCTGTTGGGCCGCAGCAAAGAGTCTTTGATGTCCGGCAGGGCTAAATTGGTCTGGGAGCCGAGCCAAGCAGGCTTCGTGATTAATGGGAGCCAAGATAAGGAGTCTTTGAGTTAAAGGAAGAGACTCGGGCTCAAGTAAAGACCTGAGATGGAGTTTTTACAAGCCTCAGAAGCTGCAGAGTGCCCAAAGTTAAATCGGCACAATTATGACACCTGGGTTGTGTACTGTGAGAGCTTGCTGCGACAATATGGAGTGTGGCATACTGTGTGTGAGGCCCCTCCAGTTCCTCTGACAGCACTCCTGGCTTCTGGCGCCAGTCCTTCCTAGCAGGCCCACAGCCACACCCAAGTTAGCGGAGGAGCCTATGCAGCTCGGGGCTTCGCGACCTCGCCTGTCCACCGCGGAGAAGGCGCGGCGTCGGGAGAGTAACCTATGTCTATACTGTGGCGGAAGCGGACACTACGCCCGGTCCTGTCACGAGAAGTTGCCAGCTGCAGGGAAACCACCAACCCCAGTAGCCGAGGGCCCTGGTGACCTGGGGTCCCAGACCATGCTAGAGGGGCCCTCACCAGTGGAATTGCGACACCTCATGGTCCCGGTACGTCTATACTCTCCAGGTGGGCCCTGGATTCTTACCCATGCTTTGGTAGATTCGGGGGCAACCTGCTCCTATATGGACGCTGCTTTTGCTGCCCATCATCAGGTGCCACTTCAGAACAAGCCAGAACCGGTACAGGTGGAGGCAATTGACGGACGGCTCCTGCGTTCAGGTGCTGTTACTCAGGAGACCCAGCCCTTGGTCCTGTGTCTCCAGCAGCACCGGGAGACGCGAACTTTGGACATTGCCTCCATGCCCCGCTTCCCCCTGGTACTCGGGATGGACTGGCTGGAGGCTCACAATGTTCAGATTGACTGGGTCAAACGGACTGTGCACTTCCCAGACCCATGTTCCCATGCTCAGTCCGAGATGCTAGCAGCCGCCCCCACTGAGGAGGCTGCATCCACACTCCCAGCCGAGTACCGGGACTACCAAGACGTGTTCGAGGAGCGGGGGGGGGGGGCAGACCAGCTGCCACCGCATCGGTCTTTTGACTGCGGCATAGACCTCCATCCTGGAGCGCCCCTGCTGGTGAGTTGCTTATACTCTCTAACAGAGCCAGAGCGTGAAGCTTTGCAGGACTTCCTGCGCAAGAATCTGGAGCGTGGTTTCATTAGGCCTTCTACCTCGCCCACCGCTGCGCCAGTACTCTTCGTTAAGAAGAAATGTGGGGAGCTTTGCCTTTGCCATGATTACCGGGCCCTGAACAAAATTACCGTCCCAGATCGGTACCCCTTGCCCCTTATTTCGGAGTTGCTGGAGCGGGTGCAAGGGGCGCAGGTGTTCACCAAGCTAGACCTCCGGGGGGGCTACAATTTAATTCGGATTCGAGCCGGGGATGAGTGGAAGGCAGCATTCGGGACCCGGTACGGGCAGTTCGAATACCTGGTTATGCCCTTCGGATTATGCAACGCGCCCGCTGTGTTCCAACGGTACATTAACCACGTGTTCCAGGACTTGCTAGACAAGTACGTGGTGGTGTACTTGGATGACATTTTGGTTTTCTCCCGTGACCCGGCTCGCCATGAGGGTCATGTCCGGACCGTGCTGCAGCGCTTGCGGGAGCACCGCCTGTATGCAAAGCTCAGCAAGTGCGAGTTCCATCAGCGGTCAGTGGACTTCCTTGGTCACCGACTCTCTCCAGATGGGGTGCAGATGGATCCTGGGCAGGTGGCAGCGGTTCGGGAATGGGCGGCACCTCGGAACCGCAAGGACCTACAGCGTCTCCTGGGGTTCGCCAACTATTACCGGACCTTCATTGCAGATTATGCTCATCGCACCACCCCGTTGACCCGGCTACTGCGCCCCAAGACGCCGTTTTCCTGGGACAAGGAGGCAGAGGAGGCGTTTCAGGGGTTGAAGGCCTGTTTCCAGAGAGCGCCGATCTTGCAACATCCTGACCCCTCTCGACCCTTTGTGGTGGAGACCGACGCCTCCAGTACGGCTCTCGGTGCCGTCTTGTCTCAGCAGTATGGACCTGAAGCGCCACTCTTACCCTGTGCCTTCTATTCCCGCCAGCTCCTTCCAGCGGAGCGTAACTATACCGTGTGGGAACGGGAACTACTGGCCATCAAGGTGGCCTTTGAGGTCTGGCGCCACCATCTTGAGGGGGCACGACACCCGGTGGAGGTGAGAACTGACCACCGGAACCTGGAGTACCTCCAGACCACCTGCAAGCTGGACCAAAGGCAGATCCGGTGGGCGTTGTTCTTTTCCCGGTTCCAGTTCCGGATCCGCTACATCCCTAGCTCCCAAAACCAGAAGGCGGATGCCCTGTCCCGGAAACCTGAAGACAACGCAGACACGGTACAGCAAGCAGTACCCACCACGATCCTACCACCAGCTGCATTCCTGGCCACCCAGGAGGCTGAGCCACTGCAGGCTCGGGTGCGGGAACAGCAGCGGGTCGACGCTTGGGCCCAGGAACGACTCCAGGAGCTGGCTGAAGGGTCCAGCCCTCAGTATCCGGGGCTGGTCTTGCATCAGGGCCTTCTGCTGCACCACGGTCGCCTGTACATCCCGCCAGGGCCACTGCGGGCTGAGGTTCTCCGGATGACCCATGATGCCCCGGCAGCGGGACACTTTGGGCGGTATCGGACCACCCATCTGGTCAGTCGTGAGTTTTGGTGGCCCCGCCTGAAGGCTGACGTGGCTCGCTACATCGCTGGTTGTGATGTTTGCCGGCGGGCCAAGGGCCCTACCGGGTGACCCCCCGGCCTACTTCAGCCATTGCCAGTTCCACCATGTCCTTGGCACATGGTTTCGCTGGACTTTGTAGTGGACTTACCCCCGTCTCGTGGCTGTACCTGCCTTCTAGTTTTCTCCGACCATTTCACTAAGATGGTGCACTGTGCCCCCTGCCCATCTGTACCCACAGCCAAGGAAACCGCTCAGCTGTACCTTCAGCATGTCTTCCGCCTGCATGGCCTACCTGAGCGTGTGGTGTCCGACCGGGGCGTTCAGTTCACATCCCGGTTCTGGCGAGCATTGCACCAGACCCTCGGGACAGAGGTCTGTCTCTCGTCAGCCTACCACCCACAGACCGATGGCCAGACGGAACGGGCGAACGCGGTGCTGGAGCAGTACCTCCGGTGTTACTGCAGCTACCAGCAGGATGACTGGGTCGACCACCTAGCATTGGCGGAGTTCGCCTACAACAACGCAGTGAATGCGTCCACCCAGCAGACCCCGTTCCAGGCCAGTTACGGTTATCATCCATGGCTGTTTCCAGATGTGCTGCCGGCATTCGCGGTCCCTGCGGTGACGGAGTGGCTTCAGGAGCTCCAGTCCCAGCAACAGCTTTTGATGGAGCAACTGCACCAGGCCAAGGAGGCGTACAAGGCCCAGGCCGACCGCCACCGCCAGGTGGGGCCGGAACTTCACGTCGGTGACTTGGTATGGCTCTCCACTCGCCACCTCCACCCCTCTCGACCTTCGCGGAAGTTGGACGCCCGTTTCACCGGCCCGTTTCCTATCGTGGACCAAGTCTCACCTGTGGCATTCCGTCTCTGGTTGCCCGCTACCCTGAAGGTTCACCCGGTCTTCCACAGGTCCCTTCTGAGTCCGGTGGCCCCACCCGATGAGTTCCACCCGAACCGTCCCCGACCGCAGCCAGTTTTGGTCCAGGGGGAGCCTGAATACGAGGTGGAACGCATTCTGGACTCCCGATACCGCAAGGGAAAGCTGCAGTATTTCATAGACTGGAAGGGGTTTGGACCGGAGGACCGTTCCTGGGAACCAGCAGCCAACGTTCACGCGCCTGCCTGCCTCCGAGATTTCCATGCAGCGTACCCCAGCAAGCCGGGTCCAGACCCTCGATTGAGGGGGGGGCCTGGGAGGGGGGATGGTGTGATGGCCTGGGATTCCGATTCTGAGAGTGAACCGGAGGAATCCCAGCTGGCACAGGAGTCCCCGCCTCCAGGGCCGGCTGAACTGGGGCAAGGCCTTGATTCTGAGGAGCCTGCACCTGGGCCGGATCCTCAGGAGCAGGCACCAGGTGAATCCATTCTGGCCCCAGAGGTGGTTGAGGACTCAGTGCCTGCAGGTGAGTCTCCCCCTGGGCCCAGTAACCCTTCAGCCTCTCCTGAACTGCAGAGCCTTAGGGCAGAGAGGCGAAGGGAACTGGTTTCTCCCAGGAGGAGTGCTCGCCTTAAGGCCAAGGGAGGCGGGGCTCCTGGGGGCCGGGACCGCCCCTGGCCTCAGAGAAGATAAAGGCCAGTCAGCCCGGTCCCAGGTTGTGGGAGCAACGTCATCATTGAAGAGCTGTATCGGCCAGCATCCAGTCCTGTTCCTCCAGTGTTCCAGTTCCCTGCCCGGCTTCCTGCTTCTGACCTTCCAGCATTCCTGTTCCCCGCCCGGCTTCCTGCTTCTGATCTTCGAGTGTTCCTGTCCCCGCCCGGCTCCCTGTTTCGGACCTCGCCTCTCATCTTGTGGACTATTTCCAGGCTAGTGACTCAGGACTGAACCTTGACTACGGTAGCAGTAACCTTCCCCCCGGGACCAGCACAACAATAGATCCTGTTTGGCTTTGCTGAACTCAGAGAGTTGTAAGCAAAGAACCAAGTACTTGCAGATTAAGCTACATTGTGCAAGAGAGTGTATTCAAAAAGGAGGACACCTGAATCAGTCCTTTTTGAATACACTCTCTTGCACGATGTAACTTAATCTGCAAGTACTTGGTTCTTTGCTTGCAACTCTCTGAGTTCAGCAAAGCCAAACAGGATCTATTGTCTTGATACACTTGTATAGGACATTTCACAGAAACTCCGATGTCCTTAAACAGTTGCATCAACCATTCACAATCCATGAGTGAAAATGACAGAGCATTGAGTTCTGCTTCACAGGAACTTAGGCTTACTGTTGTCTGCTTTTTGCACAACCAGTCAAACAGACAGTGGTTGTACATGTAGCATACTCCAGAAGTGCTTGTACCATCCATGGTGTCACTTCCAAAACTAGCATCTGCAAAGATTTCAAGACCTCCAGTCTTCTGACTGGTGAACCTCAGCCTGTAGTGCATAGTCCCTTTCAAATAGCGGGCTATGCGCTTCAGAGCTTTCCAATCCTGAACAGTAGGATTGTTAGCATGTCTGCTAAGCAGGTTAGTGCTTACAGCAATGTCAGGTCTTGAGCATCTAGCAATGAAATTCAACTTGCCTAGAATGCATCTGTACAGCGCAGTGTCAGAAAACGCTTCAGCAGTACTATCTACCTGGTAACCTGTCACCATCGGTGTGTCTGCTGGGTTTGCATCAACCAAATTCAACCTGGTTAATACGTCAGCAATTTTCTGTGTTTGGTGTACCAGAAAATTACCTGCTTGGTCCCTCTCCACCTGCAGAGAAAGATAGTTGGATACCTCACCAAGATGCTTCATGTCAAAGTGCTCCTTCAGCTGAGCTAGGGTGCTTTTGTAAAAAGCCTGATTCTTCCAAAACATCAGAAGATCATCAACAAAACATAAACAATACAGTTTGTTTTGCCCCTCCTCCTTGAAAACACACATGGATCAGCTTTGCCCTGGTGAAAACCTAGAGAAAGCAACGTCTCAGTGAGCTTTGTGTTCCAACACCTGGCACTCTGCTTGAGACCATATAAGGATTTCCGCAGTTTACAGACCATTCCCTTCTGTATCTGCATTCCATCAGGTGGAAGCATGTACAGCTCCTCCCCCCAAATCCCGTACAAAAAAGCTGTATTAATGTCATGATGGGAAACATGCAGTTTCTCCGAGCAGACCTCCCTTTTAAGGTGGAACGGAAATATCCTAACAAAACTCGTCTCAAAAATTAAACTTCCGGGTTGGCTCGCCCAATATGGCGGACAGGAGGTATTTCGCAGAAAGGGCACCGGTGCTTTGAAGACAGGGGAGAGCCACTAGAGCGCAGCGGCGCCCTGAAAAACCCTCAGATCGAGCGTTCTGAGGACCTGGAGTTCCTGCAAGTGCCAGGAACGACTCCCCTGCTCCCCGGTAAGCTCTGAAAAAGAGTGCCGAGTGTGAGCGGGGTTGGAGGCGGTGGCACAAGCAAATCAACTCGCTTTCTTCAAAGTGCGAAGCTCTGAGTCTGGCGATCGTGAGTGGCCAATTCCTCCAAGGGAAAAAAGAAAAAGAAATGTGGACTTAATTCTTCTGAAAACCGTGAGTAAAGCGATCTAATTTGGAACTACAAATTGGGAAGGAAAGGGATTTAAAAACGGAGGTCGGTCCCTTCCACTGAAGAAAAGTGAAAGCAGCTAACATTACGAAAAGCCACAACTTTAACTTCATTCTTTTAGAAACTTTCAAGTGTTTCCTGCACCCCCTTTCTAGCAGGAGGGGGGGGGGAAGACAAAAAGTAAACTTCCCTGCAGAAGAATTGGGGATCTGTTTGAACTATTATATCTTCTTTGTGGAAGCAGACCTCCCGGGGTGAGGGAAAGCTAGACTCCATTGTCATGTAACAAAGGGATTGCATACTTTCAACTTTCGTTTACCGCTTTGAAAAAATACAAAGTAACTACAGCTGCCAGAGCTCAAAAAATATTTGGCACTGTATCTCCACCTTCTGCTACTAAGCCAAAGGCTCGAAACAAATTTTGGGGGATTTGATTAAAGGAGTAAATATAAAGATTTCTAAAGACTTGTATTTGTCAGATTGAAAGACTGTGGTGAGGAAAGACTCTTACTTTGGAGTGGGGATTACTGCAGCTGGGAAACAGTCTGTTTATCATACTATCTCCCCCTTGTGACTGTAGCTGACCTTGGGGGAAAAAAAAACCTATGGATGGGGGAGACAAAGGAGACAAGACAGAAAAATCAGAGAGATTAGAGAGGGCAAAAATTAAACCATGAAGAGACCCTAGAACACCAACATTTGAAGAATCAGTAATGCAACTTCTTCAGGAAATTAAAACAGAAGTAAGAGGGAATCAAAAAAAACTATTCAGGACTTGAGGAATGACTTTTCTGAATTGCAAGAGGACCTGAAGACAGTGAGGTATGATATTACTTCACATGAGGAAAGAATTTCACAACTGGAAGCGGTAAAGGTCCGGGACTTAGAGACTGTCCAGCAGCAGGCGTTAAATTCGATTGCATTTCTTGAATTAAAGCAGAAGGAGGCCCATTTGAAATTGAGAGAAGTAGTCCAGAAGGAACAGGACAATTTGAAGGGTTGGCTTATTGAAGAATTTTCAACTTATTGGAAGATCTCAAAAGAAGAATTAAATTTGTGGATTGACAAAGCATACAGATCTGGTCCTAAAAATGATTCTAAAATCACACATGATTGCATGGTGATTTTTAAAACAAAGGAACAAAGAGACACAATATTGGGACACCACTATAAAAAAAGTCTAAAGGTAGATGGGAAAGCTGTCATTCTCTTCAAGGAGGCCCACAGCATTTTTTATCTTTGAGAAATAATTATACAGATCTGGCAACTGCCCTAAGGAAGAAAAATATCTTCTTTAGGTGGGAATTCCCAGAGGGCCTCTCCTTCAAATTCCAAGGGAGGAAACAAAAAATCAGAACTGTTGGAGAGAAGGAGAGATTTCTGGAGAAAAACGCAAAAGAACTTGGTTTGGAAAGTTCCCCTCCTTTGGGTGCTGGGGCCGAAGGGCCCTAAAAAATTAAGATGTCTTTAAGAATTTACTCCTGGAATGTTAATGGCTTAAATTCTCTGAAAAAAAAGAGGCCAAGTCTTTCATATCTTGGCAAGACATAATTTGGATATAATTTGCTTGCAAAAGAAACACGTTACAAGATTGCATAGAAAAATTTTACAGAATAAAAAACTTGGTCAGGACTTTATCTCATCAGACAAAGTTAAAAAAGGGGGAGTGGTTTTTTATGTTAAAGAAAAATGGAACCCCACGTTGTTGTTTAAGGATGAGGAAGGAAGATACATTGCCGTGGAAATTACAGCACAGGGCGATAAATCGTTTATTGGGAATTTATGCACCAAATGATGGAAAAGTAGAATTTTTCAGAAATTTGGATTCTAAACTTAATGATTATCTGGAATATAAAATAATACTAATGGGAGATTTGAATGGGGTAGTCTCCACATTTATGGATAAATCACAAGAGCGGAAAGTGCAAAATGCAGGCAGACTTCCAAAATTGTTCTTTGATATGGCAGACAAATATAGAGAAAGACTATAATTTTTTCTCAAATTTGTCCCAAACATTTTCACGAAACGATTACCAATGGATTACCAGGGATTTGGTGTCACTTCTATAAGGTGTTGTAAGTCTTCATAGAATTGGTCAATTACAGTTTCTTCAGCACCAGTAGTTGGTGCATAAACTTGGATTACTGTTATGTTAAAAGGTCTGCCTTGGATTCGTATCGAGATCATTCTATCATTTTTGAGATTGCATCCCAGTACTGCTTTCGCCACTCTTTTGTTGACTATGAGGGCCACTCCATTTCTTTTGCGGGTTTCTTGCCCACAATAGTAGATATGATGGTCATCCGAACTGAATTCGCCCATTCCTGTCCATTTTAGTTCACTGATGCCCAGGATGTCAATATTTATTCTTGCCATCTCATTTTTGACCACATCCAACTTACCCAGGTTCATGGTTCTTACATTCCAGGTTCCTATGCAATATTTTTCTTTACAGCATTGGACCAAAGAAGGATGTTCTTCTCATTATAGGGGATTGGAATGCTAAAGTAGGGAATCAAGAGATAAAAGGAACAACTGGCAAGTTTGGCCTTGGAGAGCAAAATGAAGCAGGGCAAAGGCTAATAGAGTTCTGTCAAGAGAACAAGCTGGTCATCACAAACACGCTTTTCCAACAACACAAGAGACGACTCTACACGTGGACATCACCAGATGGGCAGCATCGAAACCAGATTGATTATATTCTCTGCAGCCAAAGATGGAGAAGCTCAATACAGTCAGCAAAAACAAGACCTGGAGCTGACTGTGGCTCAGATCATCAACTTCTTATAGCAAAATTCAAGCTTAAACTGAAGAAAGTAGGAAAAACCACTGGGCCGGTAAGATACAATCTAAGTCAAATCCCTTATGAATACACAGTGGAAGTGAGGAACAGGTTTAAGTATTTAGATTTGCTAGACAGAGTGCCTGAAGAACTATGGATGGAGGCTCGCAACATTATACTGGAGGCAGCAACGAAAACCATCCCAATGAAAAGGAAATGCAAGAAAGCAAAGTGGCTGTCCAGTGAGGCCTTACAAATAGCGGGGGAGAGAAGGCAAGCAAAATGCGAGGGAGATAGAGAAAGATACAGGAAATTGAATGCAGATTTCCAAAAAGTAGCAAGAAGAGATAAGAAGGCCTTCTTAAACGAGCAATGCAAAGAAATAGAGGAAAACAACAGAATGGGAAGAACCAGAGATCTGTTCAAGAAAATTGGAGATATGAAAGGAACATTTCGTTCAAAGATTGCCATAATAAAGGACAAAAGTGGTAAGGACCTAACAGAAGCAGAAGACATCAAGAAGAGGTGGCAAGAATACACAGAGGAATTATACCAGAAAGATATGGATGTCTCGTACACCTCAGGTAGTGGGGTTGCTGACCTTGAGCCAGACATCCTGGAAAGTGAAGTCAAATGGGCCTTAGAAAGCACTGCAAATAACAAGGCCAGTGGAAGTGATGGTATTCCAGCTGAACTATTTAAAATTTTAAAAGATGATGCTGTTAAGGTGCTACACTCAATATGCCAGCAAGTTTGGAAAACTCAGCAGTGGCCAGAGGATTGGAGAAGATCAATCTACATCCCAATCCCAAAGAAGGGCAGTGCTAAAGAATGCTCCAACTACCGCACAATTGCACCCATTTCACACGCTAGCAAGGTTATGCTTAAAATTCTACACGGAAGGCTCAAGCAGTATGTGGACCGAGAACTCCCAGAAGTGCAAGCTGGATTTAGAAGAGGCAGAGGAACCAGAGACCAAATTGCAAACATGCACTGGATTATGGAGAAAAGCTAGAGAGTTCCAGAAAGACATCTACTTCTGCTTCATTGACTATGCAAAAGCCTTTGACTGTGTCGACCACAGCAAACTCTGGCAAGTTCTTAAAGAAATGGGAGTGCCTGATCACCTCATCTGTCTCCTGAGAAATCTCTATGTGGGACAAGAAGCTACAGTTAGAACTGGATATGGAACAACTGATTGGTTCAAAATTGGGAAAGGAGTACGGCAAAGCTGTATATTGTCTCCCTGGTTATTTAACTTATATGCAGAATTCATCATGCAAAAGGCTGGGCTGGATGAATCCCTAGCCGGAATTAAGATTGCCGGAAGAAATATCAACAACCTCAGATATGCAGATGACACAACCTTGATGGCAGAAAGTGAGGAGGAATTAAAGAACCTTTTATTGAGGGTGAAAGAGGAGAGTGCAAAATATGGTCTGAAGCTCAACATCAAAAAAACGAAGATCATGGCCACTGGTCCCATCACCTCCTGGCAAATAGAAGGAGAAGAAATGGAGGCAGTGAGAGATTTTACTTTCTTGGGCTCCATGATCACTGCAGATGGTGACAGCAGCCGCGAAATTAAGAGACGCCTGCTTCTTGGGAGGAAAGCAATGACAAATCTAGACAGCATCTTAAAAAGTAGAGACATCACCTTGCCAACAAAGGTCCGTATAGTAAAAGCTATGGTTTTCCCAGTAGTGATGTATGGAAGTGAGAGCTGGACCATAAAGAAGGCTGACCGCCGAAGAATTGATGCTTTTGAATTACGGTGCTGGAGGAGACTCTTGAGAGTCCCATGGACTGCAAGAAGATCAAATCTATCCATTCTGAAGGAAATCAGCCCTGAGTGCTCACTGGAAGGACAGATCGTGAAGCTGAGGCTCCAATACTTTGGCCACCTCCTGAGAAGAGAAGACTCCCTGGAAAAGACCCTGATGTTGGGAAAGATGGAGGGCACAAGGAGAAGGGGACGACAGAGGACGAGATGGTTGGATAGTGTCTTCGAAGCTACAAACATGAGTCTGACCAAACTGCGGGAGGCAGTGGAAGACATAAGTGCCTGGCGTGCTCTGGTCCATGGGGTCACAAAGAGTCGGACACGACTAAACAACTAAACAACAACAACAACAAACCAGGGATTTAGCTCCAAGGGTAACAAAAATCCAAATATGTCCTAGAACTTGTTCTGATCATAATGCAGTGTTATTGGAAATGAAATTGTATCTGCAGGGTTCCTTCAGATGGAGGATGAACAATGGGTTGCTGAGGAATTATCAGGTGGTGGGAAAGGCCCAAAAGACTCTGAAAGATTATTTTGAGCTAAATATAAACACAGAGGTAGAAACAAGAGTCATTTGGGACGGTAGTAAAGCGGTGATGAGAGAATTCCTCATACAACAGAATGTTATAAAGAAAAAGATACAAAATCAAAAAAAGGAAACAATTCTATCTCAAATTAAAGAGAAAGAAAAGAGTTTAAGATCAAAGTCGAAAAGCCAACAGATACAAAAAGAAATTAAAGTGTTGCAGACTCAATTTTCTCAAATTATAAACCAAGAAATAGAATGGAAAATAAAACTAATGAAACAGAGGAATTTTGAGTCTGCAAACAAATGTGGAAAACTGTTGGCTTGGCAATTAAAAAAGAGACAGAAACAAAACACAATTACAAATATTGTATCAGAGGGAAAATCTGTAGAAAACCCTGGGGATATTAGAAAATGCTTTCAGAAATATTTTAAACAGCTGTATAAAAAAGGTAAAGAGGAGACAGATAAAATTGAGCAATTTCTTAGGACAAATGAATTGCAGAAAATTCCCGCAGATAAAAAACCACTACTCAATGACAAGATTACTAGACAGGAGGTCGAGATGGCAATAAACCAGATGCAACTGGGCAAGACCCCAGGACCAGATGGATTATCTGCCAAATACTATAAAACTTTTAAGGACTGGTTAATTCAACCTTTGGCAGAGGTTTGTAATGAGATATTGAAAGGAGGGAGGGCTCCTGCAACCTGGAAAGAGGCATTTATAACTTTGATAATGAAATCTGAACAAGATAGGACAGATGTAAAGAATTATAGACCAATCTCACTACTGAACGTAGACTATAAAATATTTGCAAATATCCTGGCTAATAGATTGAAAAAGGTTTTATCAGAATATATACATAAAGACCAGGCAGGTTTTCTGCCTGGAAGACATATGAAAGATAATATTAGAAATATAGTGGATATTCTGGAAAGATTAGAGGCTAAAAGAAACACCAAAGCATTATTAATGTTTATTGATGCGGAGAAAGCCTTTGATAATATCTCTTGCTTTTTTATGGAAAATAGTATCAAAGCGATCTATTCTGAACAAAAAGCTAAAATTATTATTAATAATGTGATATTGGAAGAAATTAAAATTGAGAAAGGAAACAGGCAAGGGTGCCCACTTTCCCCTCTATTATTTATTGTGGTCCTGGAGGTCTTGCTGAACAGTTTGAGAAAAGAAGAGAAAGTTAAGGGCATTGTAGTGGGTTCGAAACAATATAAACTAAAAGCCTTTGCTGATGATTTGGTTTTAACCTTGCAGGATCCAGAGACCAGTGCAGTAAAAGCACTGGAGATGATACAGGAGTATGGGCAGCTGGCTGGTTTTAAATTAAACAAGAACCAAACCAAAGTAATCGATAAAAACTTAGATAAAAATGAAAGAAAAACCCTAATAGAAAAAACAGGCCTAGCATTTATGAAGCATTTGTGAATTTAACAGCTGAGAATTTGAATTTGTATAAAGATAATTATGACAAAGTATGGAATGAAATAAAAAAGAGATTTAGAGATTTGGTCATACTTAAAATTTTCACTTATGGGATGAATATTGGTCGTTAAGATGAATGTATTGCCGAAAATGCTGTTTTTATTTCAAACTTTACCTATTATTGATAATGTCAAATGTTTTAAAGAATGGCAGAAGGCCATGTCCAAATTTATCTGGCAAGGAAAAAAAACAAGAATTAAGTATAAATAACTTACAGATTCAAAAGAAAGAGGAGGCTTTTCCCTACCTGATTTAAAGATATATTTTGAGGCTGCGGCCTTCTGCTGGATTAAAGATTGGATCAATTTAAAAAATGAGGACATTTTGGACCTAGAAGGATTGGACAATAGGTTTGGCTGGCATGCATATCTTTGGTATGACAAAATAAAGGCCCATAGTGGCTTTAAGAATCATATAATTAGGAAGGCACTTTTTAATGTTTGGTCTAGATATCAGGATCTTTTGGTAAGAAAAACACCCAAATGGATTTCACAAATGGAAGCGCAGGCACAAAAAAAGCTTAATATGGAAAATAAGTGGTTAAGATACTCAGATTTATTGGTTGAAGATGAGGAGGGATTTAAGTTAAAATCATTTGAACAAATCAAAGATAAAGTAAATTGGCTTCAATATTACCAAATGAATGAATTATTTAAGATTGAAAAGGTTTTGCAATTGAAAAAACCAAACTGGAAACAGAGTTGTTAGATACTAATGTTAAAAAATTGTCTAAAATGTATAGTTTGTTATTGGTGTGGCATACAAAAGATGAGCAAGTAAAATCGGTTATGATTGATTGGGCACAAGATGTGGGAGAAAATATAATGATGGAGGACTGGGAGAGACTTTGGAAGAAAGGGGTTAAGTTTACTGAATGTACAATGTTAAAGGAAAATATTATGAAAATTATGTATAGATGGTACTTAACCAATGCCTTATGAGGAACGGCTAAGGGAGCTGGGCATGTTTAGCCTGGAGAAGAGGAGGTTAAGGGGTGATATGATAGCCATGTTCAAATATATAAAAGGATGTCACATAGAGGAGGGAGAAAGGTTGTTTTCTGCTGCTCCAGAGAAGCGGACACGGAGCAATGGATCCAAACTACAAGAAAGAAGATTCCACCTAAACATTAGGAAGAACTTCCTGACAGTAAGAGCTGTTCGACAGTGGAATTTGCTGCCAAGGAGTGTGGTGGAGTCTCCTTCTTTGGAGGTCTTTAAGCAGAGGCTTGACAACCATATGTCAGGAGTGCTCTGATGGTGTTTCCTGCTTGGCAGGGGGTTGGACTCGATGGCCCTTGTGGTCTCTTCCAACTCTATGATTCTATGATTCTATGATTCTAACCTCTGCTAAACTGGTGAAGATCTGCCACAATTGTGATAATCTATGTTGGAAATGTAAAGAAAAGGAAGGTACTTTTTATCATATGTGGTGGACTTGCTCCAAGGTAAAAGGCTTCTGGGAAAAAAATTATAATGAATTTTTAAGAATGATGAAATATACATTTATGAAGAAATCAGAAGTCTTTCTCCTTGGAATAACAGGTCCTGAACTGCCCAAAAAAGATGTCAAAGTATTTTTGTATGCCACAACTGCTGCACGGATTTTATTAGCCAAAAAATGGAAAACACAAGAACTTCCAGCGGTAGAAGAATGGCAGATGAAGATGATGGAGTTTATGGAGCTGGCTGACCTCACCGGGAGAATCCGCGACCAGAAAGAAGAGGAACACCAAGAAGACTGGAAGAAATTTAAAGACTATTTGAATAAATATTGTAATATTAAAGATATGTAACCACTTGAAAGAAACAACTAGACCAAGGATTAAAATGGAATTAAATTTACAAATAAGAAAATGTACGATAAGGAAAGCTATGTAATATGACTAGGACTGTGATATGATATGGTCTTTTGAAACACTGATATTGGAAACTGCTACATATAATTACTAAGAAATTCGGATGGAAGAGGTTTGAGGAAGTAAAATACTATGTTTATGATGATGGATGGCACTTAATTTTAATTAATTAAGTGGTAATATGTTGTATGTATCCTTTTTCTTTTTCTCTTTTTCTCCTATTTTTTGTTTGTCTTTATTATTGTTAATCTTTTCTTTTTTATTATGTTTATCTACTGAAAATAATAAATTTGAAACTCGTCTCAAAAATTGCTAAGCAAGCGACCTCAGACAACTGTTGGATTTGCGCAAACGCCCCAGCGCATCTCCAAAGCGGCATTCCCTTTCTTGGAGTGCCCCTCACTCTACAACACCTTTCCGCCAACGTGGAATCTTGGAATTTAACAGCAGTGAACTTGACCCATCAATACATTTACTTGACTGGACCTACCAATGGGGACCTGTGCCGGAAATTCAGTGGCGATGACAGGATGATCAGAGATAGTACCTGTAAGTACACCATTGACATTACTTTGTCCTGTAGAATAACCTTGTGGCAACATGACGTCCCCACTGTCCACCCAGACCTATTGTCTGCTTGGAAGCAAGTAATGAACTTACCCAATTCCTGGACCCCCTCACCCATTTCCCAATGTTTTTTCCATACGTTTCTCACAGGCCGCATAGACTCTTGCCTACAAGGGCTGTTCTGGGTGTGCGGCCACTGTGGCTATGTATGGGCAAGCCCTCACTCCCGCGGCTCCTGCTACCTCAGACTAATTTTACCTGGAATCAGGGTCACCCCGAACTCCCCTCAGGAAGGAAACGCAATAAGAGGGAAAAGGACCTGTCAGAACTGTCAGATGTATCTGCAAATGGTGAAACCTATGGCAGAGCCCTTTTTCCCGCCTACGGAGCAGGCTCTAATCATGTAGATATTCTCAAGCTGACTGACATTTTATTGACATTTATGGAGGAGTCTAACGCAGCCACCCAGTCTATCTTAACTGAACTAATGGAAGTGAGGCAGACTGCTATTCAGAATAAATTAGCTTTAGATTATATTTTGGCCTTAACTGGAGGCGTTTGTGCCCTCGTGGGAACAGAGTGCTGCACATATGTCTCCAATCAAACCTTGAACATCACGGGACATTTAAACAACATACACAAACTGACTGGTGAACTTGGAGATGCCAAACTGGCTCTCAAAATCTTTAAGTAGTTTACATAGGGTTGTATCCAACTAAGTTCTACACGAGTAGTCTCACTGAAATCTATGGATTTAATTTAGTGATGGCCATTGTTTTCAAGGATCTGCTCTGAGTAGGGCTAGCACTGGATTGAACCCATCAAATATGAAATAGCCATTAAAATTTTGGATAAAATTTGGAAGTTAAAAGCAAATTGGTGTAGTGGTGTAGTGGTTAAGAGCGGTAGTATCATAATCTGGGGAACCGGGTTTGCGTCCCCGCTCCTCCACATGCAGCTGCTGGGTGACCTTGGGCTAGTCACACTTCTTTGAAGTCTCTCAGCCCCACTCACCTCGCAGAGTGTTTGTTGTGGGGGAGGAAGGGAAAGGAGAATGCTAGCCGCTTTGAGACTCCTTAGGGTAGTGATAAAGCGGGATATCAAATCCAAACTCTTCTTCTTCTTCTTCTCTTGGGGAAAAAACATTGTTATAGGTTTGTGGGTGCCAAAGGCCTGGGTTCAGTAAACATAAGAATTTAATGTGTGTGTGTGTGTGTGTGTGTGTGTTAGAACTGGAAAAATCACTAGGCTCATGTGTGTTTAAGATAGATCCATGTGTGTATTTGACCTGTGTACCAGAGGCATCTATTCCTTTAATTAGCCTGTGTGAAAGACTAATTAAGTTAGGCAAACTTCCCAAGTTGTGTATTAGACGCTTCTTAACCCTAGGAAATCAACATGAGTAAAAAGGGTAATGGAGTCAGCCTAATTTCCTTTGAGGTGATGATCTTGGGATAATAATCTATTAGCACATCAAAGGAGTGATGCTTTGGCCTTCTCGGTAGTGGCGCCCGTCCTGTGGAACGCCCTCCCATCTGATGTCAAGGAAATAAACAGCTGTCTGACATTTAGAAGACATCTGAAGGCAGCCCTGTTTAGGGAAGTTTTTAATGTTTGATGTTTTATTGTGTTTTTAATATTCTGTTGGGAGCCACCCAGAGTGGCTGGGGAAACCTGGCCAGATGGGTGGGGTATTAAAAATAATAGGTGGTTGGGACTTCCGGAGGCGGCGCCATCGGCAATGGCGGATTCCCTCTAGCTCTGAGGGATTTAGCTCCGCGGAAATCGGGTCTTGCCGCTACGGCGAAGCGGGGACCCTTCTGAAATCACAGGCGGGTGAAGCCTGTGACCGTGGGACTCGGCAGGCACCTTCAGCGCCCCCCCCCCAATCTGCAAAGGAACCCGGTTACGAGCTCTGGAGCGAAACGGGGTGTCTGGCGCGGTGCTGACAGTCAATTGCTTCTTCCGTGGAATGAAGCCGCACAGCTGTTGCCGGAGAGCGCTGACCCTTTTCCTGTGACAATTCGGCTATCAAACAACTACCCGTGAGTAGGTCAAGTTTAAAGATCTGAGAATAAGGGGGGAAAGTACTAATTTGGCACCGAAGCAGGAAGGTGTAAACAGGAAGTCCGCCTTCCGTTTCTTGTAAACAGATCAAAGCAAAGACTGTCTAAGCCAAGACCTGGAAAATTGCTTTAAAAGGACTTAAATCCTAACATCAATATAAGAGAACTCCCTCCCTGAGTTGCAGGAGAGGGGAGGGAAAAGGGGGAAGTATTTTTGCCTGCAAAAAAAGAGAGAAAAGGGAACAAAGACCACCACTTAATGCCTGGGAACGGACTGTCAAGGGACAATAGAATTGCCGTACTGTGAATCGCGCTGTTTATGGACAATGTATCTTTTTGACAGTTAACTCCGCAAGAGAGATACTTTGATTCTGAAGGGTTTCTCGGGACTTGAAGGAAGTTGAAACTGTTGCTTACTTTGTTAAAGGGGGGATTTGGGAAAGTTGGAAAATATATTTTATTGCAACAAGTATTGACTGTTACTGTGTCCCCCTAGAGGAACTTTGAAATTGCTACAACTGGCCAGGGAATTTTCCACTCTAAACTGGCCAGGGGAATTTTCCACTACAAAACAAGCTCTGGCTGTGGGATAATAATAATAATAATAATAATAATAATAAAAAATAATAATAATAAATAATAATAAATAATAATAAATAATAATAATAATTTATTATTTGTACCCCGCCCATCTGGCTGGGTTTCCCCAGCCACTCCGGGCGGCTTCCATAGAAACCAAAAATACACTAAAATATCACAGATTAAAAACTTCCCTGAACAGGGCTGCCATAAGATGTCTTCTGAATGTCAGGTAGTTATTTATCGCTTTGACATCTGATGGGAGGGCGTTCCACAGGGCAGGTGCCACTACCGAGAAGGCCCTCTGCCTGGTACCCTGTAGCTTTGCTTCTCACAATGAGGGAACTGCCAGAAGGCCCTCGGCGCTGGACCTCAGCGTCCGGGCAGAACGATGGGGGTGGAGACGCTCCTTCAGGTATACTGGGCCGAGGCCGTTTAGGGCTTTAAAGGTCAACACCAACACTTTGAATTGTGCTCGGAAACGTACTGGGAGCCAATGTAGGTCTTTCAAGACCGGTGTTATGTGGTCTCGGCGGCCGCCCCCAGTCACCAGTCTAGCTGCCGCATTCTGGATTAGCTGTAGTTTCCGAGTCACCTTCAAAGGTAGCCCCACGTAGAGTGCATTGCAGTAGTCAAAGCGGGAGATAACCAGAGCATGCACCACTCTGGCGAGACAGTCCGCGGGCAGGTAGGGTCTCAACCTGCGCACCAGGTGGAGTTGGTAGACAGCTGCCCTGGATACAGAATTGACCTGTGCCTCCATGGACAGCTGTGAGTCCAAAATGACTCCCAGGCTGCACACCTGGTCCTTCAGGGGCACAGCTACCCCATTCAGGACCAGGGAGTCCTCCACACCAGCCCGCCCCCTGTCCCCCCAAAACAGTACAGTGGTGCCTCGCAAGACGAAATTAATTCGTTCCGCAAGTCTCTTCGTCTTGCGGTTTTTTCGTCTTGCGATGCACGGTTTCCCATAGGAATGCATTGAAAATCAATTAATGCGTTCCTAGGGAAACCGCCTTCAGACCAGGTCCGGGGACAGTCTGTCCCCGGACCTCTTCTGAAGGCTGGGGGGCGGGGACAAGGGCTTTTCTTCCCACCCCCAGCATTTTAAAAAACCTGGGACAGCGGAGGACTTCTCCGCTGTCCGGGGCGATTTAAAAGCCCCTGGGAAGGCAGGCAGGGGGGACAAAGACTTTCGCCCCCCGCCCGCCTTCAGAAGGTGTTCCCGCCCCCCGTCCGGCTTCGCAGCAGCGCTACGAAGCCCGGCGGCTGGGGCAGGTGTTCCCGCCCCCCCCCCACCCTGCTTCGGAGCAGCGTTCCGAAGCGGGGTGGCTGGGGCAGGTGTTCCCGCCCCCCCACCCCGCTTCGGAGCAGCGTTCCGAAGCGGGGTGGCTGGGGCAGGTGTTCCCGCCCCCCCGCCCGGCTTCGCAGCAGGTCCGGGATCTCTTTTGAAGCAAGCGGCTGCGGAGAGACGCGATCTCCCCGCAGCCGCTTGCTTCAAAGGAGGTCCGGGATCTCTTTTGAAGCAAGCGGCTGCGGAGAGACGCGATCTCCCCGCAGCCGCTTGCTTCAAAAGAGGTCCCGGACCTCTTTTGAAGCAAGGGGCGGTGGGGAGAAGCGATCTCCCCGCCGCCCCTTGCTTCAAAAGAGAAGACCCGCTGTCCCCGGGGCAAGCTTCGTTTTGCGAAGCAAGCCCATAGGGAAATTCGTCTTGCGAGGCAACTCGAAAACGAAAAAACCTTTCGTTTTGCGAGTTTTTCGTCTCGCGAGGCGTTCGTCTTGCGGGGTACCACTGTACTTCTGTCTTGTCAGGATTCAACCTCAATCTGTTAGCCGCCATCCATCCTCCAACCGCCTCCAGGCACTCACACAGGACCTTCACCGCCTTCACTGGTTCTGATTTGAAAGAGAGGTAGAGCTGGGTATCATCTGCATATTGATGGACACCCAGTCCAAACCCCCTGATGATCTCTCCCAGCGGCTTCATGTAGATTTTAAAAAGCATGGGGGAGAGGACGGAACCCTGAGGCACCCCACAAGTGAGGGCCCAGGGGTCTGAACACTCATCCCCCACCACCACTTTCTGAACCCGGCCCAGGAGGAAGGAGCGAAACCACTGCATAACAGTGCCCCCAGCTCCCAGCCCCTCTAGACTGTCCAGAAGGATGTTATGGTCGATTGTATCAAAGGCTGCTGAGAGATCCAGCAGAACTAGGAAACAACTCTCACCTTTGTCCCTAGCTCGCTGGAGATCATCAACTAGCGCGACCAAGGCAGTTTCAGTCCCATGATGAGGCCTGAATCCCGATTGGAAGGGATCCAAATGGTCCGCATCTTCCAGGTGTGCCTGGAGTTGTTCAGCAACCACGCGCTCAATCACCTTGCCCAAGAATGGAAGATTTGAGACTGGGCTCCCGAGCCTCTACCATAGACTTTATTTGGACATCAGTAGACCTAATTCCCAAAATTTCCAACTTTAGGGTGGTAACGAGGCTGGAAAGTGACCATTTTCCATTAGAACTCTCTCTGACCCTGGATGGAGAATTGGCTACCTATTCCTGCGTGCCTATTACAAATAACCAGCTTCAGATGAGGCCCACTGCCTTAAAATGGACCGACAATATGGCTCAACGGATAAATGAACTCCTTTGGTCGGACCAACTGCGAGAGACAAGGGACTCCCTTGTCCAGGCAGTTGAGCCACTGCCAATATATGACAATTTAGTAGAACTGCTAAAACCTTTGTTGGCTAAGGCCCCAGTAATGAATAGTAACCATTTCTCTCATAAAAAGTGGTTTGACAAGGAATGTAGACACTTCAAGAACAACCTATATAATGAATTCTTGGCATATAGGGCATCAAATGACCCCGCACCTAGCAGTCACCTTATAAACCTCAAGAGAAGGTATAAAGCACTATTAAAGGAAAAGAAGCTTGCGGCAGAAAGAAATGATTGGAAGAACCTTCTAAAAGCTGCAGAAAATAGAAATCCCTCCTCCTTTTGGCACCAAATTTCTCATTACCTGGGTAGACCGTTGTCAAGGATAGAACCTCAAATTTCAGCTGACGCCTGGGAAAGCTTCTTCTCCGATTTATATGCAGCTCACGCTGCCAGCGGAGGAAGGTTAGACTTGGCCCCCTTGCCTGAGTGGGATCCTGTTACCTGCTCTGAAGTGGAAACACTTATAGGCCAATTTGAGGCGGGCAAGGCACCCGGAGACGATCTTATCTCCATAGATGTTATTAAAGCCAATAAGGATTGGTGGTGTCCACCCCTAGCAGCTCTTTTTACTTATATAAACAAAACAGCACAATTTCCTCCAAGCTGGAACTCGGCACTGATTGTGTTAATTCACAAGAAAGGGCCGTGCACAGACCCGGCCAATTTTAGACCAATTAGCCTGCTAAATGTTATCAGGAAGATCTATTCAAGATTTCTACTTAACAAATTAACGACCTGGATGGAAAGCAACAATATCATCGCAGAAGAACAGGCGGGTTTCCGCCCCGGAAGATCAACAACAGACCAAATCTTAATCCTAAATCACTTGGCCACCAAGTACGCTGGCAATGGCCTAAAAGCCCTCCACGTCGCCTTTATAGACTTTAAGCAGGCCTTCGATCTAATTCCCAGGAACCAGCTATGGACAAAATTGGCAGCGACATCTATTGACCGCCGCCTTCTCCTGCTGATTATTAATTTGCATACAAATACCCTCCTGAGGATTAGGCTAGATAGTAAGGGGCTAGTCTCCAATCCGGTTGCCACCACTAGGGGGGTAAGACAGGGCTGTTTGCTTGCCCCTGCTCTGTTTAATTTCTATATTAATTTGCTAGTGGTGCATATGGCAAATGCTGATTTCCATCCACCAAAACTGGCAGGACGAGCCTTGAATGTCCTACTGTGTGCGGACGATGCCGCCATATTAGCTACCTCCCCCATCGGATTAAGGAGGATGCTTCGAGCTCTTCATGAATATGTGACCCAACACGAGCTCCAACTAAATTATGCCAAGACCAAAATAATGGTTTTTACTGCTTGACTGAAACCTAATTTATGGTCAATTAATGGTATTCCTTTAGAGCAGGTCAGTTGCTTCAAATACCTGGGTCAGGTTGTAAGATCAAATAGGTCCTTCTTGGCGCACAGAGAATACATAGCCTCGAACGCATCCAAAGCAGCCTTGGTGATTAGAACCCTGTACTCCAAGAAACAGGCACAAACTGTCAAAGTTGCCTTGCGACTCTTTAAAATGAAAGTCCTCCCTCTTCTGCTGGTGGGCATTGCCTTGGGCTCACGTAGGGACTTTGAAAAATTGGAATCTATCCAAACCCAATTCCTCAGGGCCATACTCAGGATTCCCCCCTCCGTGGCAGGTGCAATCATGAGATTGGAAACCGGTTGTCAAGCCTTTAGGTATGTGGCCCTGAAAGCAAAGTTATGGCTATGGCTAAAGCTCTGTTTCAGACCGGTGGGTTTGGCCCCCTTGATTCTGAGGGATAACTTTAAATCTCCATGGGAAGGGGAGATAGTGGAGGAAGTGCAGAAGTGCGGGTTGTCCTCCCTTTATATAGAGTCCATGACGTATAGCCACGCAAAGGCGGTGATCGCTCAAAGATTAAGGGATATTGCCAGACAGGAGGACATAGCCCGTGTGAAACCTGGGTTGTTTCTGGGGGAGCAGTTGTATCGGGCTGCTCCAGCTCGCTACCTGGCGGATATCCACTACGTGGAATACCGCAGACTATTTACTGCAGCTAGGCTGAATGTTCTTGACTCGGCGGTTCTGAAGGGAAGATATGGAGGAGTCCCATATGACCAGAGATTATGCCACTGTGCGTTGGGTGAGGTAGAATCCACAGAGCACATTTTACTGAGCTGTCCCTTCTACAACGATTTATGACAGTATCTTATAACTCCATACTTACCCCAGCTCAGTTCCCGGCAAAGAGGAAAGCAGACAGCATATCTGCTAAATAAGTCTTCTGGGAAAACAACTTTGTCAGTGGCTAAATTCCTTTTCCTGGCACTCAAGTGTCGGAAACGTATAACTGAATGCTTTGATGTGGGTTATTTGTGAGAGGTCTAGTACTGTGGCCCTACCTTATTTATGTACCCCTATGATGTTTTAGTTTATAATTCTGTATTGTGTAATGTTTTATTTCTGACTATCGGTCGAATAAAGGAAATTGAAATTGATTTGAGACTGGGCAATAGTTGGCCATACTGGCCGGGTCAAAAGATGGTATTTTAAGAAGCGGTTTAATGACCGCCTCTTTCAGCGGATCTGGGAATGTTCCCTCACAGAGTGAAGCATTCACCACCCCGCAGAGCCCATCGCCCAGCCCTTCCCGGGCTTGCTTTTATTAGCCAGGAAGGGCAAGGATCAAGGAGACAGGTGGTTGGTTTCACACGTCCAAGCAGCCTGTCCACATCCTCGGGGGTAACGGATTGGAATTGATTCCATGCAACTTGACCAGACAGAGCTCTCGCACTCTCCCGCCCCAGCCCTGCTCCCACGGTGGTGTCTAGCTCCTTCCGAATATGAGTGATTTTATCTGCAAAAAACTTTGCAAAATCGTTGCAGGAGATCTTGGGGTCTTTACAAGGCCCCGGTGGTAAAGGTGGTTCCTTTACCCGCCACTTAATGGAGCCAAATGGTTTCCAGAGAGTGGTAGGGGATGCTTTATCCCATGTTGATGGCCTTTCAGCTGATTCCCTGGTGGTCCGCTGGAATGCGGAGTTAACCAGGGCTATTGACTGTCTGGCTCCGAAGCGCCCTCTCCGATTGCATGGAGCCCGGACAGCCCCGTGGTTTTCTTCGGAGCTGAGGGTGATGAAACAATCGCTGAGACGGCTAGAGTGTCGGTGGCAGAAAACTCACTCCGAATCTGACCGGACACAGGTTAGAGCTCAACGTCGAGCCTACCAAGTGGCGATAGCGACAGCGAAGAAGACTTTCTTCACCGCCTCTATTGCATCTGCAGAAAATAGTAGCAGGAGACTCTTTCAGGTGGTCCGCAATTTAACGGAACCACCTTTACCACAGAGTGGAGATATTAAGATCAGTGGAAGATAAAGAAAATTTTTTGAGAGAGCACGGAGAAGACCTGCAAAAAGAAGCTGAAGAAGAGCCAAGAGCATTAAAACCAGGAATACTAGACATAGTATCACTACCTTTGGGATTGGACAACTTAGAGAAAGTGACACCACCGACAGAACAAGAACAACTACTGGGTGCAGTTGGAGGAAAAGCAAAATAATTACACCATGTCTCTGCAACTATTAAGTTGGAATATTCATGGCTTTAACTCCCCGGAGAAAAGGAAAAAAGTCTTTCATTTATTGAAAAAGGAACAATTGGACTTGATTTGCTTACAGGAAACACATGTGATAAGGCTACATAGGAAAGTACTGATTAATAAAAGATTGGGTCAAGAGTTTATTTCATCAGACAAGGTCAAAAAGAGAGGAGTAGTAATTTATGCAAAAGAGAGCCTATCGCCGAAATTCATCTTTAAAGATGACCAAGGAAGATTTGTGGCAATTGAAATTCAAACACAAGGAGAGAAATTTTTGATAGTAGGAGTTTATGCACCAAATGAGGGGAAATCTGAATTTTTTAAGAAGTTGCATGAGACATTGTTGGACTATATGGATTACAACATTATTATGATGGGAGATATGAATGGAGTGGTATCTACAAATATGGATAAGTCACAAAGACAGGTAGTCACCAAAGATGGCAGACTACCAAAAACTTTTTTTGAGATGACTGACAATATGGACTTGATTGACATTTGGAGAAAAAAGAACCCCTTGGGTAGAGAGGGAACTTTCTTCTCTGAAGCCAAAATGACATGGACAAGAATTGACCAAATCTGGATAACTAGAGGACTGGCTCCCAAGATTCGAAAAGCGGAAATTTGTCCTAAAACTTGCTCCGACCATAATGCTGTGAGAATGGAGATGAAATTAACACCAACTGGTTCCTTTAGATGGAGGATGAATGACACCTTGTTTAGAGATGCAGAGGTTACCAAGAAGGCCCAAAAAACCTTGAGAGACTATTTTGAGATAAATATGAACACTACCATTGAAAAAAGAGTAATCTGGGACGCAAGCAAAGCGGTTATGAGGGGGTTTCTAATTCAACAGAATGCAATAAAGAAGAGAACTCAAAATGAGAAAAAAGACAAAATTTTGGAGAAAATAAAAGAGGGAGAGAGGAAACTGAGAGCGAAACCAAAGTCACGAGAGATTCTGAGAGAAATAGTTATACCAAGTTCAATATATGAAAATGATGAATCAGGAAATAGAATGGAAAATCAAAAAGATGAGACAAAGGACATTTGAATCGGCTAACAAATGTGGGAAACTGCTAGCTTGGCAAATGAAAAAAGACAAAAACTCAACACTATTACCAATCTGGAAGTGGAAGGAAAGAATATACAGACTTTAAACTTTACTATGAATCAGCAGCTTTCTGCTGGTTGAAGGACTGGCTGCTTCTTGAGAACACAGACATTTTGGACTTAGAAGGTTTTAACAATATTTTTGGGTGGCATGCATATTTGTGGTATGACAAGGTTAAAGCTCATAAAGCTTTTAAAAATCATATTGTCAGGAAAGCATTATATAATGTCTGGATTAAATATAAAGACTTGCTGGAAAACAAAACCCCAAGGTGGCTGTCGCCAATGGAGGCAAAGGCTGTGAAAAGGCTCAATATGGAGTCCAAATGGCCGAAATATTGGGAAATTTTGGAACAAGAAGGGGACAAACTGAAATTGCAGAGTTTTGAGAAATTAAAAGATAAAGTGCGAGACTGGCTTCATTATTATCAAATAATGGAGGTTTACAAGTTGGACAGGAAAATTGGCTTCCAGGTGGAAAAATCAAAATTGGAAACAAAATTATTAGAACCCAATACTAAGAATTTGTCAAAAATGTATAACTTGCTGTTGAAATGGAATACGCAGGATGAAACAGTGAAATCAGCCATGAGTAAGTGGGCACAAGATATTGGTCATAATATTATGTTTGCTGACTGGGAAAAGTTGTGGACCACCGGTATGAAATTTACGGCATGTAATGCCCTAAGAGAGAATATTATGAAAATGATTTATAGGTGGTACATGACCACATTCAAGCTTGCAAAAATTTACCACTTACCTGATAATAAATGTTGGAAATGTAAAGAGACTGAAGGTACATTCTTTCACCTTTGGTGGACGTGCCCAAAGATTAAGGCTTTCTGGGAAATGATATATAATGAAATGAAAAAGGTATTTAAATATACCTTCCTGAAGAAACCAGAGGCCTTTCTCCTGGGTATGGTTGGCCAATTGTTGCCAAAGAAGGATAGAACATTCTTTATGTATGCTACAACAGCTGCAAGAATACTCATCGCAAAGTATTGGAAGACACAAGATCTACCCACCTTGGAAGAATGGCAGATGAAGGTGATAGACTATATGGGACTGGAAGAAATGACTGACAGAATCCGAGACCAGGGAAGAGAGACAGCGGAAGAAGATTGGAAGAAATTTAAGGACTATCTTAGGAAATATTGCAAAATTAATGAATGCTAGAATGACGTTGGTTTAGAAATTATGTGGTTCCCAGCTGTAATGGTTTAAGTAAATAGAAAAGAAAGTTTAAAAACTAAATGGAAAATAAGGGAGAGGATTTGCTGAATTAATAATTAGAAACTGGAATACAGAAAGGGGAGGTATGAGGAAGTCGGGGAAGTAAGGTCTAAGAAAATAAGGGAATGAAATTATACTTGTTTTTTGTTTGTGTTTGTTTGTATTGTTGTTTTGTTTTGTTTTTATATAATTTTTGAAACTTTAATAAATATCTATTAAAAAAAAAAAGAATATACAGAATCCAGTGGAAATTAGAAAATGTTTCCAGAGGTATTTTAAACAGTTATATACACAAGGGCCACAGAAAGAAACTGATATAAATCAATTCCTAAAAACAAATGGATTACAAAAAATCTCTCAAGAAAATAAGTTAATGCTGAATTATAAAATAACAGAACAGGAGGTGGAAGGTGCCATCCAGAATATGCAGTTGGGCAAATATCCAGGGCCGGATGGCTTAACCTCAAAATATTATAGATCTTTGAAAGATTGGATAATTCAACCACTAAAGGAGGTCTGTAATGAAATTTTGGAGGGGAAATAAGTGCCAGAGTCGTGGAAGGAAGCTTATATTACACTTATACCGAAAACTGAGTCTGAAAAGACACAACTTAAGAACTACCGCCCCATATCCCTGCTTAATGTGGATCACAAAATTTGCAGATATTTTGGCTAAAAGACTAAAAAAAGGATTAGTGGAGGAGATACATAAAGATCAAGCTGGCTTTCTCCCGGGTAGACACTTGTCTGACAATACGAGGAATATAATTAACATTTTGGAGAAGCTGCAAGTGAACATTAATACCAAAGCAGTCTTAATCTTTGTAGATGCGGAGAAAGCCTTTGATAATATTTCATGGAGTTTTATGAAGAAAAATCTTCAGGGGATGGGGGTTGGTCAAGGGTTTGAAAATGGTATAGGTGCAATTTACTCAGAACAAAAGGCTAAACTAATAATTAATAATGTGCTGACAGAGGAATTTAAGATAGAGAAAGGGACACAACAAGGCTGCCCAATTTCCCCATTGCTCTTTATTTCGGTTCTGGAGGTTTTGCTAAATATGATCAGAAGGGACCATCTGATCAAAGGTATACAGGTCGGAGCCAAACAGTACAAATTGAAAGCTTTCGCAGATGACCTAGTATTGACACTACAGGAGCCAGAATCTAGTACTAAAAGAGTATTGGAACTGATTCAAGAATTAAATGGGCACAAGATGTTGGACATAATATAATGTTTGCTGACTGGGAACAGTTGTGGACCACAGGTATGAAATTCACGGCATGTAATGCCTTAAGAGAGAATATTATGAAAATGATATACAGGTGGTACATGACACCAGTCAAGCTTGCAAAAATATATCATTTGCCCAATAATAAGTGTTGGAAATGTAAAGAGAATGAAGGTACATTCTTTCACCTTTGGTGGATGTGCCCAAGGATTAAGGCTTTCTGGGAGATGATCTATAATGAAATGGAAAAGGTATTTAAATATACCTTCCTGAAGAAACCAGAGGCCTTTCTCCTGGGCATGGTCGGCCAATTGGTGCCAAAGAAGGATAGAACTTTCTTTATGTACGCTACAACAGCAGCAAGAATACTCATCACAAAGTATTGGAAGACACAAGATCTACCCACCTTGGAAGAATGGCAGATGAAAGTGATAGACTATATGGAACTGGCGGAACAACAACAACAACAATATTTATTACGGCCGTAGGCCCATACAGGTAAAAACAACACATAAATAACAGCTTGTGCACGTGGGGGGGGGGGAAACAGCCGCTAAAACACCACTATAACAATAAAATACTATAAAGTAGAATGGCATACTACGCCTTAGTTAGCTTGTAATGCTCCTTGGCGTCGCTTTTGGGTAAGGACAGCGACCAGGAACCTGGCCACTTTCAGGGTTGTATGAGTATCCTTATCCTGCAAGATTTGAGCAAGGTGGAATTTTGGTGGGGTACCCTCTAGTTTCTGTATGATTGATCCCAACAAATTTGCCCGTGGCACATTGAACAGGGGGCAAGTGAATATGATGTGCTGGAGCGACTCCGGCGTCTCCTTATCACATTTGCACGTGGCGGGGGCTTGGCCCTTTGAGAATCTATGTCTCAGGACGTTGGAGGGAAAAACGTTGAACCTCGCTTTGGTGAAGGCCAGTCTATGGGCAACAATCGAAAGGGAGGAGAGGTATGATGGAACGCAGTAAGTTAAAGTGATACCAATGTTCTGGGGCGAGCAAACACCTCCCCCCAGCATATAATTTCGCTGTAGATCGATGTCATCCAGTCTTTGGCGGATCAGTCTTTGAGCAGTAATTTGGTCTAGTTTTAGGGAATCTGAAGGAGAGATTCCATAGCTCAGGAGTTTGGCATGAATTCTACTAGTCCAAAGGCTAGAGAATTAATCTCGCCATAAGCATTGGACAAGGTAGTGGTTTGGTAGTCTATGCCACAATGATAACCAATAATTGAAGACTTGCTTCCACAGGCAAGTTTCTAAGGATGCGATCTTCAGTTCTAGTCGCATGGCTGCGTTGCTTACGCACAGGGGGAGCATTAGGAGCCGACGTAGGAATTGATTTTGCAGTGTATCAAGAGGAGCAAGATCTGTCATCACGGCCCAAAGCGGGGCAGCATAAGCAAGCACGGCAACCACTTTTGCCTTGAACACCTTTAGGGCCGAGGGAACATGCAAAGCTCCATCCGAAAAAAAGAATCGGAGGAGCGCATATGACAGAGTTTTGGCCTTGTTAAGTAGGTGTTGAATTTGAGCTTTCCACCCCAGATTGTGTTGAAAAATAACTCCTAGGTATTGAAATTTTAGGACTTGCTCTATTTTTGCTCCACCAAGCTTCCATTCGTATAATCTCCGGCTTCTGGAGAAAATCAGAATCTTGGATTTAGCATGGTTGATGGTTAATTGGTTGAGTTGACAATACGTGGCAAAGATCTTCAAAGCTCTGGTTAGTCCAACACGTGTATAAGATAGAATTACCGCGTCGTCCGCATATAAAAGGAGTGGGCAGCGGTAATCCGCAAGTCTAGGCGCGTGTGTACTTGGAGATGAGTTAACTAGGGGTGCTCGCATGTCGCTGATGAATAGGTTGAATAGACAGGGAGCCAATATACATCCTTGGCGCACTCCCTTGTTTATTGGTATCGAATTAGTGAGGTCGCCCGCAGGAGTAAGTCTCACTCTAGCAAGGGTACCTTCGTGGAGCTGACTTATAAGCCATAGGAGTCTTCTATCAATGCCCTGTTTCGCAAGTTTCTCCCATAGAATATTTCTAGGAACGCTGTCAAAGGCTGCCTTTAGGTCTAAGAAGGCAGCACAGAGGTAGCCCCGGGGAGGAGAGGAGTACTTTCGAGCCAGATGGTAAAGAACTATCGCATGATCGGTTGTAGAGCGTTTAATTCTGAACCCTGCTTGTTCGTGGCCAATCTGATTAGTCTCATCTACCCATCGCAATAGTTTAGTCAGCAAAAAGCTGGCATAAATTTTCCCTATGATCAAAAGGAGGCTGATGTTACGGTAGTTTTCCGGCTCCATTGGAGAACCTTTTTTATGAATTGGTACTATAATGGCCTCCTTCCATATTTTGGGGATGAGGCCGGAAGCGTTGATTGCATCGAAGGTTTTGGCCAAGATGCCAGCCCACCATTTTGGGTGTAGTTTAATGGCTTCAGCAGGGATCAGATCGGGCCCTGGGGCTTTACCCGGTTTCAGCTGAGCTATTAGCTTGGCTATTTCGTCAGGATCGGTGGGAGGCCAAATAGGTAGGTGGGTAAACAGATGCGTCAGGTGGTCGGAGGGAGCATCTGCCTGTGAGAAGCATTTCTTCAGGAACAATTCCCATGTCGGTGCAGGGATGACTGCCCTTGGGTATTTCCTCACCCTTCTGTTGATCAAAGACCAGAATTCCCTGGATCTGTGTGATTTTGAAGCAGTAATCAAAGCCTGCCAGCGATTGTGTTGCCACTCACGTTTGGCAATTTTCTGCGTGCGTTTGTAAACTAGCTTGGCTTGTGCATAGCTAGCTGGCAGAGTAGCTGCATTGGAGGTCTTATATACATTATATATAGCACGGAGGCGCTGTCTTGCTTGTTTACACTGAGAGTTATACCAGGGGGCACCGTAAGTATATTCATTTCGATTTAATATTTTGGGTGGTAACCTGAAGAAGGACGTAAGATCAGTTGTATGATGGTGGAAGCATTTCAACACTATGCTATGCTCGTCTGAGGCAGAGCCTAAGTTGGGATGGGGCCCGAGGATTACTTTTTGAAAGAATTCCTGATACCTTTGAGCCTGGGTCTCCGACCATTTGATTCCTCTTACTTGGAGAGATCCGTTGGTTACCATCTGGGTCGCATGTCTATGAGCCTCCGACTGCCAGTTCAGGGAGAGCTTGGCTACAAGGGGAAGATGATCACTAGATTGTATATTCTCAATCTTAAAGGTGGAAATACACTTGAGTAGATCCCTGGAGACCAACAGGTAATCGAGGACGCTGTTTGATTTAACGCTCAGGTGGGTAAAATCCCCAGGAATGTCAGGGAGGCATGTGCCATTTAAGGGGACCAGATTTAAACGGATAGCCATTTGATAGAGGAGTACTCCAGCCTCGTTTGCTCTGTGGTCTTTAGAAGTTCTCCTCATGATATGTTCCAGATCATAATTATCAAGGTTTGGAGTAACCCACCATTTGGCTTTGGTCAGCGAGTCCCAGTTTGTTGCTGTGCGGGCGTTAAAATCGCCACCTATTATGGCCGGGGTATTAGGAAACTTAACATAGCATGAGAGCAAATGCTCTTCTAGGGAGCCCCATTTAGAGCCAAGTTCAGGGGAAGAACCCCCAGGTGGCAAGTAGACATTTGTAACTAGAAGTGAGATTTTTTCCCCCACAATCAGCCCGGTAAGGGCGTAAGGAGGCAAGGCCTGTACTAGAGTAAATTTAGAATGTAGGTTGAGGGAGATGCCTATTATTAGGCCCCCTTTAGGGCGGCCTCCTTTCAGGGAGGGGCAGGCAGGGAGTTCTAGAAGCTCAAAGCCATTTAGGACAATTTTCTCTACTTCCCACGATTCTTGGAACAAGATGATATGAAACAGGTTAATATACTCCAAGAATTCTGGATCAAGTTTTTTTCCCCTCCAGCCCGCAATGTTCCAGCTGAGGACTGATAGGGGGGAGTTCCTGTTGTGTCCAATTTGCTGTCATTTCAGGGAGAGATGTGTGTCCTTAGGGGGCAGGGCAGACCCCACAAAAAAGTCAGTTATTTTACTTTGCATGGCTGGCACCTGCTGAGGGTACCTAGTCTTGAAGTTGGTAGTGAGGTGTTCTGACTGGTGTAACAGGACGGGTCTCCTGCTGGCTAACCCAAGGGCGGACACTTCAGTGGGAAACTCCACAGGATTTGCTGAGACTGCCCCACCGCGAGGTCTAAAGATCGCCGATGAAACCATTTGATTTATATGTCCGGCCGGGTCTTCAATCAAATCCGGTCCATTTTTTGATGTAGGTGGAACACTCCCCTGACCTGATGCTGGCGAAGGTACTGGGGATGCTTGGCGTACTGGTACCGTTTGTATGTCGGGTCTATGCCGCTCAGGGGAATATGAGGACTTCAGTTCCGGCATTGATGGATTAGTTGGTAAGGAATTGTTTTGGTGGAAGGGACTCTGGGCTATACTCTTCAGCGGGGAACTCTTGGAGGGCGAGTCAAAATTTATCAAGAGTAGAGATGAGGGGCCTACTTGTGAGACAAAACCTGGATCTGCCAAGCATCGGTGGGTTTTGCCCTCAAGTGGGGGAGGCATAGGTTTAGGAACTGGACTAAGGTAAGGAAGACTTCCTGCTTCCTTAAAACACGGCTCCGAAGAGCTGGCAGGATTATCCTGAGAAGTGAGCAGGACTTTTCCGTTCTTCTGGACATGTATGAGCTGATGATTAAGTAGTTCTAGTCTATCAATTATTTCTTGTTGTTCCCTTGGTGGGAGGTCGCCAAAGGTGGCTAAAAGCTCTCTTTCCTCCGGTGGGGTCAGCGGATTACTCGCACCAGTGGGTTTCTTTAGAGCTCGTGGGGGCGTAGAGTAAGTCCAGTTTCAGTGCGGATGGATATCCTCCGGGAGAGGAGGCTCGATGTCCCGAGGTGCTCCCGACCTCTCCGACAGAGTCCGCTCCTTGCCGTGACCGGCGAGTAGAAGGGGGTGGATCTTACTGTCCATAAAAACTCTTGTTGGGGTGATATCGTACCTAGCCAAGAGTGATTTCTGCCTGATGATAACTGAAGGGATCCTTGGAGAGTAAAACGCAAGCATCACTTTCTGTGGCCTGAAGTGCTGGTTCAAAGGTAATACTGCAATGAGGTCACATTGTGTGGTTTCTATGTTTAGGAGATTGCTTAGATGCTTTTTGACCCCATCCAGAGTGAGCCACCTTGCTGACCCTGCCCCGATGTTTAGGCAGATTTTCTTAGGTTGCAGGGACAATGCTTGGTGTTTCAGTGCAGGATTTGGTCTATATTTAGGAATCACACTTCCTTTTTTGGTTGAGGGTAAGGTTCTCCGGAACTTCAATTCCCCCGTATCTACAGATGGCTTAGACTTTAACCAGAGGTTATCAATTTTCTGTTCGAGGTTACATAGCTGGGAGGATAGCACATCAATCTTCTTGAATATGCAATTAAGGGTTCTGACCACAAGATGGAGATGTTCATGTTGTTCTTGTCTTGCGCAGTCCTCAGTTCCGGTGTCCTGTACCACCTTCAGTGGGACACTCCTTCCTCCTCCAAGCTTGCCGTTTGCAGTTTTAATCTGAGGTGAAAATAATTCCTCTGGTGTTGACGTTGTTTCTGGGGACATTAGAGGGTAGAAACGGTTCTGAGTTTTCACCCTATAGCAGTGTTCTGTGGGGTCACTCCATTTGCCAGACACGGGGGGGTCGGTTTTTGATTGTTTGGCTCTTGGGGAGGGCAATGCCTCGTCACAGTCCCTTAGGCGTTTGCCTTGACCCATCGTTATGAGTCGTTTAAAATAGCAGTGATTAAAAGGTAATAAAAGGTAATAGAAATAGCAATACAACTGAATGTGAGCTGGCGGGAAACCAGTGAGTCGAAGGCTGCTTCCAAGGCTGCCGGAGAATACAATTATCTGCTCATTAAAGCTGATTTACGATGCAGGCTTTACAGTTATCGGCAATGTGAACTCCTAGCGTAGACTCCAACACCCTGGTACAATCTTCAGCAAGAACTTGAAAGGCTGGGAGCCACAACACAAATTTAGGGAGGATTCAAGCTGAGCTCCGGCAAAAGCGTCTTACCTCATCGCCATCTTGGAAATGCCTCGAACTGGCGGAAATGACTGGCAGAATCCGGGACCAGGGAGAAGAGTTGGTGGAAGAAGACTGGAAGAAATTCAAAGACTATTTGCAGAAACATTGTAAAATTAATGAATGTTAAAATGATGTTGGATTGAAATGAAGCGGTCTTAGCAACAAGGTTAAAAAGAATATGTAAAAATGGATTGATAACGGATGAAAATATAAAGGTATAATATGTTAAGATATAGAATTAAGATAAAAACAAAGAGGGTAAGGATTTGCTGAATTAACCATGTGAACTGGAATACAAAAAAGGGAGGTGTGAGGAGGTCAGGGAAATAAGTAAATGAAATTTAAGATATGAAAAGATTGATTTGTTTTTAACTGTTTTCTATTTATTTTTTCTGTATTTTGCATTTTTTCTATGTATTTTTGTACTTTTTGTATTTTTCTTTTTTCTTCTTTTTTCTTCTGTAACTTTTTTCTCTTTGTAAAACTTTAATAAATATCTTTTTTAGAAAATAAAAATAATAGGTGGTTGTTGTTGCTATAGAAAAGGCAGAGAAATAAAAGCTTAGGAGGAAGTTGGGGGTCACAGAGATTCATGATTTTTGCTGCTGGGCTGCAAAGCAGTGTTCATGAGAAGAACAGAAACCCCTTGGAAATTGATGCTACATCTAGACTCAGGTTGTATATATGTGTAAATAAACCACATATCAAAAAGACACAACAGCCTCTACTGTGCCTCATTGTCCAAAAGGAAACACTCAGAGATTGGGGTGGAGTGTAACAGTATAAATAAATTTCCCAGTTAAAACTTCATAAAATAACATGTTGGTTTTACATGTCTGGTTACAGATAGGTAGCCGTGTTGGTCTGCCATAGTCAAAACAAAAAAAAATCCTTCCAGTAGTACCTTAAAGACCAACTAAGTTAGTTCTTGGTATGAGCTTTCGTGTGCATGCACACGAAAGCTCATACCAAGAACTAACTTAGTTGGTCTTTAAGGTGCTACTGGAAGGAAATTTTTTTGTTTTTACATGTCTGGGTAAGCCTTTCCCAAACAAAAGTTTTTAGCAGTGCCAAAAATAGTAGGCAGAGTGTTCCAGAGCATAGTTGCTGCCACACTCAACATCCTTTCCTTCCAAGTGCAGAACAAATATTATGTGGCACTTGCAGTGGTCAGTAGGGCTCTGCATGGAACTCCCGATATGACCTATGGCTCCAATTTGTGGTCCCAGGATCAGGCCAATTCACCCTGTGGTACCTCGGGGGCCACCCCCCACATCCATCCCTGAAGCAATTTGGGGGTAAGGCTAAAGTTTTTCTTAGGGTTTTCAACACTATTTTAACATACGAACAGCAATGAAATTTCTTTTAAAGGTTGGAATGCACCAGCACCATGCAGGATTGGACCCTCCTTTTGAGTGGGAGAATCCAATTCTCCAAGGTGCTGCTCCTTCATGAGTGGCTTTCCTGCACACAAGGAAAACTGCTTGCAAAGGAGCAGCACCATGCAGGATCAGATCCTTCATGGGAGAGGAAGAACTGGGAGGAGGAGAGACATGGTTCATGGTAAGAAGAAGCAGAGACCTGATGGGGAGATAGCTTCTGTCAGGCCTGAGGAATTCTCTCCCTCCCCTCCCGATGGTTTCAAGGAGCCAGGAGTAAACAAGAAAGCTTTAATTAGGATTTATTCAGTAACTGCGGTAACAGACAAAAAAAATGCAGTCTTTCCTCCATGATGGAGTTGATCACTCTGGCTCCTCCTCTCTTCCCCTTCCCCAACAGCACTGGCCCCTACGGAAGCCTCCCATTGCCAAACATTGCTGCATGCATTGCTCTTGTATCCTCAACGACCGTCACATCCTAGGGGGTGGAGGATCCTCTATGCTGTCTATTGAAGTGTTCACTGGCTGCTCTCTCCCTTCCCTTAATTCTCCTAACTCAGCATAGCTTGGCTGCTCTCCTCTCTCTGTCTCATTATCTTCCTCATAGCTTGGCTACAATTCAGTACTGTCTCCTTCCTCCCTGTCAGCTACAGGAGAAGTGGGGGAGGGGGAGATCCACACCATGCCTCTACCTCTTCATTCCAGTCCCTGACAGCTTTCTACCTTCTCCAGTGAAGATACAGCTGCCTGGTAGAGCTCACCTTTTTGAAGTTTATCAACCTTCTCCTCCTCAGTCAAAGTTACCTCTTGTTTCTGCCTAATGCCCTGTCTCCCAACAGCTCTGGATGCCTCTGCCCCTTCAACCCAACCTGTAGTAATCCAGGGCTGTCTCAATTCAAATGAGACAGCCCTCAATTACTCCAAATAGGCCCAGTTTGGCCCTGCTGCTTGTGCAGGCATAATAGAGGAGTCTTGCCCATTATAATTTGCTAGGAATATTACAAAATTATTGTGGAAGGAGAAAACCAGAAGAATTTAGATGTAGCAGAAACCACCTTGAAATTCTGGATGGGATTCTCTTGATCTAGGTTGGGTTTCATGTCCTGCACTCTGCTGTTAGCAGAGTGAGACAATCATCCCAGGCAGCAGCCAGCACTCTTGAGTTATCTTGGACACCAGATATATATGTGCCACACACCTGTCATGCATCTCCAAAGCTGTCCTACTGTCCCTGGGCACATTGGAAGATGCTATCCCATTGCTGAAGGTCAGCCTGATGATGATGATGATGATGATGATGATGATGATGATGATGATGATGATAATAATAATAATAATAATAATAATAATAATAATAATAATAATAATAATTTATTTATACCCCGCCCTCCCTGGCCAGAGCCGGGCTCAGGGTGGCTAACACCAGTAAAATTACAATAAAAACATAATAGGGGAAGAAGAAAAAAGCTAGTCAGCTTCTGTACATGGAAGGGAAGACATACCACCTTCTCCTTTGCCTCAAGGAGCCAAATGTCTTCGGTCAACCACAATAGGTAGAATGTGAAATATGACTGTCTAAAGTCCTATGAGCAATCCAATGAGCTTCCAAATCTGCTAATGCTGACACGGTTCTTTCCCATCCCAGAAAAGAGGCAACACAAGGAAGGTGCAAATCATGCTCATGTAGCCCCCAAAACATATACTATTGTGGGCGATTTTTGGTTTGTCTGCAGACTATCAGACTAGAGATTATAATACAAGATCGTAAGAAGAGACCAGATTAGACAGGTGCCTACCTAGTACAACACACTGTTGCCTATGGTGGCCAATCAGATGTCCAACAATTAGGGCATGAAGGCTGTTGTTTCCTGGAAAGTAGTATTCAAAGGTATGGGTGCTTCTGATCCCGGAGGTAGAATGTAGCCATCAAGATGAACAGCAGTAGCCATTGATATCCTCCATGAATCTGTCTAAAGCCCTTTAAAACTTACACCTAATTTGGAACACAGGAATATATTTAGGGTTGCCATATTTTGAAGAGCAAAAAAAGAGGACATATTTGCTGACTTCTACTTTTAACTATGGATCGCTATGGTGACTCTATCCATGAAAAAGAGGGCTTGTCCTGGAGAAAGGGGACACGTGGCAACCCAGAACATTGGGTCCATTTTGATCAGTATTGTCTAAATTGATTAGCAGTGGCTATCCAAGCAGGAGACTCTCCATTTCCAATCTACTTGGAGACACTAGGGACTGACCCTGGTGTTGCGTTCTGAGGCCAAAGGACAGGACTGGACCCTGATTAAAATAAGACATGAGGCTTTGACTGGCAAGGCTCTCGGAGGAAGTGCGTAAACCACACCCCTAACCAGGCCATTTTATTAACCAAAGAATCCTTCACACAGTGCTCGTGAGAACCAATCATATTTCCCCTGAGCATTTCATCAAACCCCACGTGGGAACAAAGTTACACTGCAACACTAATTAGCATGCATATATTTTGGGGTAAATAAGTTGAGAACTACAAAGGGGAGCATCTGGCAACCCCAGAGGTGAGAAAAATACATCATAAGAAGGATGGCCAGATGGCCAGAAAGATGGGATCATTATCACCTTCATGTGAGATCTGTTTCCTGGCTCCAAGATTAACATTTTAAGATTAACAATCAGAAAAGCTACATCAAAGAAACTGCCCATAGTCTTAAATAACCCAGGACTCATGCCTCTCTGTCAGCATACGTGACTTGTCAGGAAAGAGAAATGGAACAGGGATGCAGAGGTGTGGATTGATCAAGAATCATATCAAAATAGTTTAAACCCAGTCAACGCAATGCTTTCATTGCTGACACAGATGGCTTACTCTATATTTTTTATAATTCCTCATAGCAATCCCACCTGATCACTACACCCTGGGAGCCAGTTCTTTTCTCAGGCAGCTGATGATAGAAGTTAGAACAAGTCTCACAGGAGAAGACTTGATGTAATTACCCTCCTTCCTTGCCAATGTCAGTGGTGGTTTTCATGATCCATAAATGATAGGTGATATGATAGCCAAATACCGTATATTAAGGGTTTTCAGATGGACAAGGAGCAAGCATGTTTTCTGCTGCTCCAGAGGGGAAGTACCAGAGCATCTGGTTCAAATGTCAAGAAAGTAAACATTAGAAAGAACTTTCTGACAATAAGAGCTGTTTGACATTTGGAACAGATTACCTTGGAAGGTGGTGGGTTCTACTTCCATGGATGTTCTTAGTTTGGATGGCCATCTGCCAGGGATACTTAGTTGTGATTCCTGCATTGCAGGGGGTTGGACTACATGGCCTTTGGTGTCCCTTCCAACGTTATGATTCTATAAGGAGGAAGGAGCAACCCAGTTCATCCCTCAAACAGGAGACTTGATGCCTTAACACTCGGCTGTTAGTTCTTAAATTAATGGCTGAGACAATCTCTATTGATCTTTTTAATCTGTTTGAATAATGAAGGTCCAGTTATCCCACCTGATCCCTAATGTTGAGATAATGTGTAGAATTTTTTTGTCAATTCCAGCACTGCAAGATGTTTTCCACGACACAAATTGCTGCACCACAGCTTCCCAGCTTCCCGCAATCATCTTGCCAAAGGGATTTTGTATTCTCTGTTCTTTCATTTCCCCCCTCCCCGTTTTAATGAGAGGTTCCCCACCTTCCTCTCCTCCATTGCATTCAGGTATTGAATTGATCTTCAAGATTAAAGGCACGGCTGTTCAAGCTGCTGAAGTTGGCTCTCAATAGTCTAGAATAAATCGAAGCCCACTAAGAGGACCCGCACTGAAAAGGATAAACCAAGAACTCTGGCCACAAGTTTCAATGTAAGGATTAACTACTACTCAAGAGTTGAAAAGAAAAAAACGTATATATTCTGCAAAGAATGACAGTTTAGAGCCAATAGTAAATTTAAACGCAACGTGTGAGTACAATAGTTTTAAGATAATAATAAATTTAGATATAACGTTTAAGTGCCGAAATAATGTAGTTTCAAATGTGCAATAATATAGTATAAAGGTACATAAAATACCAGTACACAGCAATAGTTTTATACAAGTCTCAATGGTAGTCAAAAAGTGTCCATATTATATATACTCAGAATAAAGAATAAAGAGCCAAAAAGGAGTATCCGGAGTATGAATCAGATGTACGACTCAGTAGTGGTGACCAGGACAGGGCCCTGTTTCGGAGTAAACGCCTTCTTCAGCTGGTAATATCAAATAATATGTCAAAATAAATCGAGGTTCTTCAATTCCATAGATCATAAATATAATAAAGTATATACATTCTAGAGTATATTAGCACATATTATGATATTTGGTTCCATACCTCGGTTTTTTGAGGACTATAAATCTGTTGGAAGTCTATATCATATCATATAATTCTTTTATGTTTCTTTTTCAACATGCGTCTAGAAATAAGAATTTACAAGAGTTATTATTTTCCAGTCAAATTGTTTTTTTAAAAAACGGACATCAGATGAGTGTTTTCTCACCTTAGATAATGAATCCAAGTTTTCTAGCGTTTCTCTGTGCGTTTTCTATTAGGGAGTGAGATCATTGTCTTATATATGTGTCTGTGGGGGAGGAGGAGGAGGAAAGGCTCTCCCTTCTTAAAGGTGTAAACAGAGAAGGGATTTAAAGTCCAAGGTCATCTATAATGGTTTTTTAAAGAAAAGAATTGTAGTCTTGATGTTCATTCAAGCCCTTGGGGGACATCGTTTCAAACAGATGAATATATCGTGCTTCCTGTTGTAACAATAGTCTATCAATATTTCTCCTGGTATATAAATCTACTTTTGGTTTCCAGATAATGAAGAAAACAAAATCATCCTCCGTGTGTTTTTGCTGTATATAATGTTCCACCATTGGGGCTTCTAGCACTCTGTTACGGATCCGTGATCGATGTTCATTTATGCGTAGTTTAATAGGTCTGGTGCTTTTGCCTATGTATATCTTGTGGCATGGACACATCCATGCATACACACTATTCTTCGTGTTACAGTTACTAAAGTGTTCAATCTGAAACTTGAAGCCGGTCTGTATGTTAGTGAACTCCTTTACTTGTAGTGCGTATTTGCATACATTGCAACTTCCACATTTGTAGTGGCCTTTAGTTGATGCTTCCGGGTATGTAAGTTGGTCCGATTTCACCAAATAATTCCTTAGTGATTTTGTTCTTTTTAGACCAATTATAGGTGGTTTTTGACATCCTGGGATGTTGGATAGCAAATGCCAATGTTTATATATGAGTTTCTTAATGCTGGAAGTATGTGGTGTAAATTGCAGTGATGTGTAAATACGATCTTCTCTGGGTTTATCCGAGGTTTTTATAGCAAGAAGGTCTTTCCTGTTTTTCACTTCCGCTCTGTCTTGAGCTGCAATAAGAGTCCGTAACGTGTATCCTCGTTGTAATAAGGACTGTGTGAGTTGATAGGCCGCTATTTTATAGTCATGTTGGAACGATGCATTTCTTTTTAGTCTTAGGTACTGTCCATACGGTAAGTTATTCAATAATTGTGGAGCGTGAAAGGATGAAGCGTGTAATAATGAATTTCGATCGGTCGGTTTATGGTATGGGCGGATCTTAAGTTGTTGAGAGTGATCTTTAAAGACTGTGACATCCAGAAAATTAACTGATGTATCATGAATGATACCAGACAGTCGTATATTTGGATCTTGGTCGTTGATCCATTGGAGGAATTGTGTTGCTGTGTCTTGATCCTGTATAACAAAGAATAAGTCATCTATAAACCGATAACACTTGATTATTTTAGATCTGAAAGGATTGTTGTCATGAAGGATGAAAGTTTTTTCAAAGTGTATCATGTAAATATTCGCAATAGAAGGGGCACAGGAGGAGCCCATTGCTACGCCTTTGATTTGCAGATAGAACTGTTTTAAGTAACGAAAAAAGTTATAATCCAAAATGATATCCAGAATGTCGAGCAAAAAATGTGTTGGAGGTTCTCTCGTGGGTCTGGAATCCAAAAGTGTTTCTATAATTGTCCTGACTTCAGGTAACGGGACATTTGTATACAGAGACTCGACATCCAGGGTGACAAGGGAGGCCTCCTTTGGTATAGTGGTGTTCTCGACGTGTCCAATAAATGTTTTCGTATCCAAAATATAAGACGGAGTGTCGATGGCGAATGGATGCAAATAATATTCCATATACTGGCAAAGGGGTTCCAAAAGAGAGTCATTACCTGAGACAATCGGTCTACCTGGTGGCGCATTGAGTGATTTGTAAATTTTTGGAAGTATGTAAAATACCGGGGTACGTGGATATTTGTTGAATAAGAATTCGGTTGTTTTTTTGTCGAGGTATCCAAAAGATATGCCTTCCGATAAGGTGGTCCTGATTATTCTGGATACATCGTCGGTAGGGTCCTTGGGCAGTGGTTTATAAAAATTGCTATTTTGCAATTGTCTATTTACCTCTGCGGTATAATCCTGAGTATTCATGATAACTATAGCTCCGCCCTTATCTGCTGGTTTTATTACGATATTCTCATCCGATTGGAGGCTAGCAATGATTTCTCTATCCTTTGCGGTAAAATTCCTTTTGTGTGGAGGTGGTCTTCTCTTTTCTATTTTATTGATGTCTTCTAGTAGAACCTGATAGAATGCATTCAGGCGGGCATTATCTACGTGCGGGTTAAATGATGAATGAACACGAAATGGTGATGGGGTAGTCTGGAAATCGCCAAAATGGCACCTTAATTTGACAAGACGTACAAGTTTGAAAATATCCACCCTTGTCTGAAACGCATTATATTTAGGTGTGGGAACAAATCCCAGTCCAAGATTTAAAAGTCTCTCTTCTTCATGGGTTAGAATACGTTTGGATAAATTTACAACTAAAGACGTCGTTGTTGATTGCGGCGCTTGGGAAAAACCTGTTGTTTAGAACGATCAATGGTATGTGGACGTAAATCATATTGTCTTAATTGTCTGGGTTGTCTTGTCAGTCGATGTGGAATTTGTTCCTGTGAATCACTTTGTTCGGAAGATTCAGCACTGCTGGATGAAAATCCGGTTGTTGATCTAGATTGAGTACTCCTGTTCATGGATTTCTGCATCCATGGGAAAACGTGATCTGATTCGTAATCCCTGCGATCGCGTTCAAACTTCCTTAATTTCTCAATTTTTATATTGTCCGAATAATTCTTAAGTTCAGCTTGTAATTGTTTAAATTTAGATTCAAATGTCTCCAAATCGAATTGTTTATGTAATTCCTCAGTGATTCCACTGACTTCTTTATCCAGACGTTCAGTCTCTTTAATTGCAAATTCCGTGATTAAAGTCATCAGGTCAAAAGAACATCTATTTAAAATAGACATCCATTTAATTTTAAATTCTTCATTATTGGAAAATAAAGTTGGAGCTTTTTGAATGCGTAATCCTCTGGGTATCCTCTGGACTTTAGTATAATCGGCCATGAGTCTAGCGTGTAGGTTATATCTAGTTTGCCTTTTTAAAATGTTTAGATAAGTGTTCCAATCATTGTTAGGTTTAGTAGGAGTCTCATCTGTGAGGGAAGGTAAGGAACCAAATATCTTCTCTTTCTCATCAGCAGAATACGAAAAAGTTTCAGCCCATTTGGCCATAGTAATCGTAAAGAAATTGGAGTTCTTGTGGAAAATGCACTGAAAAGGATAAACCAAGAACTCTGGCCACAAGTTTCAATGTAAGGATTAACTACTACTCAAGAGTTGAAAAGAAAAAAACGTATATATTCTGCAAAGAATGACAGTTTAGAGCCAATAGTAAATTTAAACGCAACGTGTGAGTACAATAGTTTTAAGATAATAATAAATTTAGATATAACGTTTAAGTGCCGAAATAATGTAGTTTCAAATGTGCAATAATATAGTATAAAGGTACATAAAATACCAGTACACAGCAATAGTTTTATACAAGTCTCAATGGTAGTCAAAAAGTGTCCATATTATATATACTCAGAATAAAGAATAAAGAGCCAAAAAGGAGTATCCGGAGTATGAGTCAGATGTACGACTCAGTAGTGGTGACCAGGACAGGGCCCTGTTTCGGAGTAAACGCCTTCTTCAGCTGGTAATATCAAATAATATGTCAAAATAAATCGAGGTTCTTCAATTCCATAGATCATAAATATAATAAAGTATATACATTCTAGAGTATATTAGCACATATTATGATATTTGGTTCCATACCTCGGTTTTTTGAGGACTATAAATCTGTTGGAAGTCTATATCATATCATATAATTCTTTTATGTTTCTTTTTCAACATGCGTCTAGAAATAAGAATTTACAAGAGTTATTATTTTCCAGTCAAATTGTTTTTTTAAAAAACGGACATCAGATGAGTGTTTTCTCACCTTAGATAATGAATCCAAGTTTTCTAGCGTTTCTCTGTGCGTTTTCTATTAGGGAGTGAGATCATTGTCTTATATATGTGTCTGTGGGGGAGGAGGAGGAGGAAAGGCTCTCCCTTCTTAAAGGTGTAAACAGAGAAGGGATTTAAAGTCCAAGGTCATCTATAAACTACGCATAAATGAACATCGATCACGGATCCGTAACAGAGTGCTAGAAGCCCCAATGGTGGAACATTATATACAGCAAAAACACACGGAGGATGATTTTGTTTTCTTCATTATCTGGAAACCAAAAGTAGATTTATATACCAGGAGAAATATTGATAGACTATTGTTACAACAGGAAGCACGATATATTCATCTGTTTGAAACGATGTCCCCCAAGGGCTTGAATGAACATCAAGACTACAATTCTTTTCTTTAAAAAACCATTATAGATGACCTTGGACTTTAAATCCCTTCTCTGTTTACACCTTTAAGAAGGGAGAGCCTTTCCTCCTCCTCCTCCCCCACAGACACATATATAAGACAATGATCTCACTCCCTAATAGAAAACGCACAGAGAAACGCTAGAAAACTTGGATTCATTATCTAAGGTGAGAAAACACTCATCTGATGTCCGTTTTTTAAAAAAACAATTTGACTGGAAAATAATAACTCTTGTAAATTCTTATTTCTAGACGCATGTTGAAAAAGAAACATAAAAGAATTATATGATATGATATAGACTTCCAACAGATTTATAGTCCTCAAAAAACCGAGGTATGGAACCAAATATCATAATATGTGCTAATATACTCTAGAATGTATATACTTTATTATATTTATGATCTATGGAATTGAAGAACCTCGATTTATTTTGACATATTATTTGATATTACCAGCTGAAGAAGGCGTTTACTCCGAAACAGGGCCCTGTCCTGGTCACCACTACTGAGTCGTACATCTGATTCATACTCCGGATACTCCTTTTTGGCTCTTTATTCTTTATTCTGAGTATATATAATATGGACACTTTTTGACTACCATTGAGACTTGTATAAAACTATTGCTGTGTACTGGTATTTTATGTACCTTTATACTATATTATTGCACATTTGAAACTACATTATTTCGGCACTTAAACGTTATATCTAAATTTATTATTATCTTAAAACTATTGTACTCACACGTTGCGTTTAAATTTACTATTGGCTCTAAACTGTCATTCTTTGCAGAATATATACGTTTTTTTCTTTTCAACTCTTGAGTAGTAGTTAATCCTTACATTGAAACTTGTGGCCAGAGTTCTTGGTTTATCCTTTTCAGTGCACTAAGAGGACCCAGCATGAAACCTCTTCCATGGGGCCACTAAACCATCAATGAGGATTGGACATTTGTTTGAATACATTGTTTGTGTTTGTTATCATTTCCCCAGGAAAACTAATTAAGGAACTAATTGATTGTTTTGTTGCACTGCTAATTAACTCCATATGGTGCATGTCTCCATGGAGATACAGTAAGAGTTATTGAAACTTTAGTAATTTAATGTGTCACTGCTGGGTTAAGGGACAAGTCTGTAAAGCTAACCATCCTTAGAGGGACAAGCTTTGGGGAAAGTTTTAACTTCCCTCTCTATTTTATTTTTTTTGCAACGGATAGGCTTTTCCCCCCAACAGTAGTCAGTATTCTCAAACAAGGAGACTTCTTCAGTGCTGCCTCATTTTTATCTTTGCCCCAGTTTTCCAGATTATTATTATTATTATTATCTTTCCAAAGTAAATTTAATCACTAGGGATCCTCCACTGATTTGTTTTCATAAGATAGAATTGAATTTTATACAAATCATTGTGAGCAAATCATTGGCCTCAGCTTTCAACTCATTGTGTACATTTTGTGCCTCTCCCCTCTCCACATTCCATTTCAATATTAAGATCATAAAATAAGAGCACTGGTGGATCACACTAAAGACCCATATAGTCCAGCATCCTGTTTGCAGAGTTGCAACCCAGTGCCCATGAAATGCCCACAAGAAGGCTCTGAGTGCAACAGCAACTCTCACCACCCATGATTCATAGCAAAGCCATCATGAACATCAAGAACATAGCCATCATGCCTACTAGCTGTGGACAGGTTTGCCCTCCCTGAATTTGTCTGACACTATTTTAAAGCTGCCTGTCTGATAATCACTATATATGGTGGCAATAAGTTCCATAGCTTATCTACATGTTTTGTGAAGAAGTCCTTCCATTTGCTGATTCTGAGCCTCCCACCCATCAGTCCTGCTAGGTGATCTCATTTTCTAGTATTAGAGAAGGGGAGGAAAACTTTTCTCTTTCCACTTTCTCCACATCACAATTCAGGACACAGAGAAAGGGTGTCCGGCTTATGGGCTCTCCAGATACATCTGATTGGCTCCTGTGGGAAACAGGATGCTGGACTAGCTGATCTGATCCACCAGGGCTCTCTCCACCTTGCTAATGTGCACTGATTAAATACTGCATTGCAATAAAGCAGTCGCAGAGTCTCTCTCTCTCTCTCTTGATTTTCTTTGATGTGAATGTATGTCAGGGATGGGGAAACTGCACCCTTTACTCCTACTCCCATCAGCCTCAGAGTCATGCTCCTGCAATCAGATTCTTCTTCTTAGGGGATGAAATCAAGGACTTCTCCTTTGGATTGTGAGAATAAGACAGGAGAAATCAATCAGAATACAGAAACACTCCAGAGCTCAGAAGGATCAGTGCTCCCCCCCCCCCCCCGGGGGTACTCAAGGGTACAAAGTACTGGCACCTTTTATTCCTAGACGAAGGGCACTGATTAAAAGTGTGGCACGTAACTGTAACAACTTCATTGTAAGTACCAGCAGCAGTTTTCTAGAAGAAAAGCACTGGAAGGATCATTTTGCTCAAGCAAGTCTGAGCTTGAAAAGGAAGCCATTTCTGCTCCTTCCTACCCCCCCCCCAAAAAAAACCCCAGGACCTAGGTGAACAGAGTCAGTCCAAAAGGTTTTTCACTATGAAGACTGCCACTTGCAGTTTGATGAATCACCACAAAAGGGCAGCCTCACATAAATGTGTCCGCAATTCCTGACACTGCCTGAACCTTGATTGTTAGGAGCATAGGAAGATGCCTTATGCTGAGTCAAACCATTGGTCCACCTAGCTCTGTGTTATCTACACTGACTCACAGCAGGTCTCCAGTGTTGCACTCGGCTCCACCCCGAATGTCATCAGCCCCCCAATCTTCCGTTCAAGCTGACGTCTCAGGCTATGACCCTTCCATGACTTTTGTAGTGGTTATTTCATGGGAGTTTGGGACATATCTAGGCATCTGTGAAAACTGTGCATTTTCTTTATGGTTGTGACCTCACCTGAACCAGCTGAACCCTATTACCACCAATGCCTGTCATGCTTTCTGGTGATATCTCCGCACTTGTCATACCTCAAAAGGCTGTGAAGGACTCTGGCTTGGAGACAGAGCAACTGCTTTGCATGCAGAAGTTCCCATGGTCCATTTACAGATCGGTCTGGGAGAGACCCCTGCCAGTCAGTGTAGACAATACTAAGCTAGAAAGACCAGTGACCTGAATCAGTATGAGGCAGATTAGTATGTTTCTATGTGGAAGGCACCTGTGGCAATTTGTACACCAGACAGCTGACAGTTTAGCCATCATGCCACACATAGTGATGGCAGTCAGTGTTTGTTGTCTGACCAAAAAGATCGTATTGAGTCAAAAGAATGACTCATCCAGTCCAGCATCCTGTTCTCTCAGACTGCAACCAGATGGAAATGATGGAGCTATAAAAGGATTGATGGTGATAGAGTCAACATGCACTGAGTATCAAGCAGATGGAGCAATCACATGACCAGTGGGATATATGATGAACTCTGTATGATTCCATGTCACTTAAACCATTGACCAACTTGTGCAGTATAGAGCCAATATGGTGTAATGGTTAAAGTGCTGGACTAGGACTTGGGAGATCAGGGTTCAAATCCCCACTCAGCTATGAAACCTTGGTGTTGGATATTTAAACTGCAGTCAAAACCAACAATTTATGTTTTGCTAGAAAGGCACATGATAGGAGCTGAAGCTCACAGTTTTCCTATAAATTTTCTAGAGAGAACTCTGTGAGAGACACTCCCACTGTGCCCTGACAAGGGGAGGGTATATATATTCTCTGTTTGAATTTTTTTTTAAGTCCCGATGAAGATTCTTCAGCCTTTTAGTTTGCATTACTTCTAAATATGCACCTTGTTGTATGCAGTTCTTCCCAATGCCCTTAATTTAAAGCATTTTTTGTATATAGCTTCACTAACTTATGCATCTTTATAAATACTTTCCCCATGTATGTTCATTTTGTACGTTTTTAGGAGGGAGAACTGCTTCTGCAAAATTCAGAGGAGTGTGGATTTCAAAGGGTAGCTGCATCTTATTTCACATATTGTTTCAGGAAGCAGAAATCAAGTGGTTTTGCATTAAAATACAAACTGTGATAGGAATTTTGAGGTCTTAGATATATGTTAAATGTTCATAAGTGTACCAACCAACCACGTACATAGATCACCACAGGAAGACTGACCTGGAACCATTTTTGATTCCCAAACTGTTCCAAACTGACCAAATGTTTTCTCTGCAAGGTCAAAGGAAAATGGAAAAGCCTCCCCATTGACTTTTCCTTCTCAAATCCTGTCTTAAGGGTATATCTGTGTTTGAATAGTGTGAGCCTGTGACCTGACTCAGGAACTAAGTATTTATCATTACAAAAGACTGGCCAGGCTCCCCAGGGTATCCAATCAAGTAAGCAGGGTATCCAATCAAGTAACCTGCCAGACAGGTGATAAACAACGACAGGAGAAAAACAACATTCAAATTTCTGATTTAGATTGCCTTTTCTGTGATATAGGTATGATATATCTGGGGTGGTGGTCTTGAACTACACCCCTTGTGTGATGTATGTATGATGTTTCTGGGGGTGGTCTTGATCTACAGGGTGGGAATTTCAAAATGTCTATATAAGGCCTTGCGCGCCATTGTTCTGGGTTCCTCCTCCCTCCTGTGTGTGGTGAGTGAGGACCCTGTTGCTACAGTTCAATAAAGATCAGGCTTACTAGCTGCTTTGCTTCTCAATATTCTCTGGTTGGCCTCTGTTATTTTCTCCTACCAATAGGGAACCTACATAAGGACTCTGTTACGGTAAAATCTGGGTGTGGGGTTACTCTGCCACCCAGCTCATCGGACTAAGTCCGTGGGTCCCTGCGGAGGAAAAATGAGCTCAGCCGGAGACAGGAGCAAGCAGCAGAAGATCCAAGTTTATTGCGCAACAGGTTCAAGGCGAGATTGAACACCGGGAAAGGGGTGACATGAACTTTTAAAACTTCCCTCAATGTCCCAGAATACAGTGCAAAATACATCATAGTTACATCATGAATACATTAAAGAGAGGTTGGGTTACACAGATTACATCATGAATACATTAAAGAGAGGTTGGGTTACACGGATTAACATATAGAGGAGGGAGGGGGAATATGCAGAGTTGGAGATATGCGCAGATAAGCACTTCCTGAGTACCGGTGATGAGAAGACAATGGTCCAAGTATGTATAGTCTGCCACTTGGCATTGCTCGGAGGAAAGGCTGGGCAGAGCAATTTGACCGGATTAGGGTCTTCCTGAGTACGTGACACCTCGCCCGAGGGATCATAGAGGCAGGGGAGGTGTCATGGAGTCCTGAAGAGACTGAGCTGATCGGCACCAAAAGCAAGGAAATCGGAGTTGTGGTTGATTTTATACGAATTTTAAGGATTTTAGTCGGTTTTAGTCCATTTTATATTGGTGATTGAAGTCAGAAACAAAATAGATACATTGTAGCAAGATTTGACACTTTTATGAGTTCACAAGTTTCGGTTCCATTGTTCTCCCAGCGGGGAGCCGTCAGCAGCTTGTCAAGAGGTTGAATGAGGCGTGCAGGAGCTTGCTGAGCTAGCTCTGCAAAGCGAATGCATGGTTCTGATAGGGTAGAACGCAGCCATTGAAAGGAATGGGGGATACAACTTCATACGGTCTACCCACAGTAAAGATAGAGCGGGAAAGAGGCATAAGAATTTGAGCTTATTTAGCCCGTGTAGGAAAGGAAAAGGCACTTTATTTATGGGGCTTGGGGTAGAGTGTGGTGCTTGTGTAACGGTGTGGGCGCTGAGGGGTCGATGTAGGGCTGGGTGCCCTTGAGGTCATCGCCTCGGACCCTCTGGTGACCGGCGGAAGGGTGAAGGAAGGCATGCGCCCCCCCCTTCCGTATCAACTCTATATGGGCTCTTGGATACCCCATAAGGGGAAAAGGGCAGGTTTTGTTCACAACAGAACCAAACTGAATTCCTTTCCATTCCCTATTTGCCATCAATCTAGTTTGTGCTCAGAGTGGCTCATAATGGATAAGTAGATAAGTAACTAAGCGCATGAAGCTGTGGAAGAGGAAATATCTGCTTGATGTTCAGCTATTAACAGTACTGGACCCTTATTGCATAAGCAGAAAGAGGCCATTTTGCCATGTCCAATTCACAATGAAGCACTGACCTCAAGCCTGCTGATTGCTTCCCTCCTCCCCTTCCCCTCTTTTGTTTTCAACCTTCAGATTGTTGACTTAATCCAGCAATTATATTATCTGAATTCCGAATAATAATAATAACAATAAATTTTATTTATACCCCGCCCTCCCCAGCCGAAGCCAGGCTCAGGGCGGCTAACAACAATAAAATAGTACAACATACTAAAATCATTCATTATAAAATTAATTCAAATCAAATTGATGGCAACCATTGGGCTAGATTGCCAGAGGAGGGGGTCAGGCTGCGCCCTGTCCAAAGGCCTGGTGGAACAGCTCTGTCTTGCAGGCCCTGCGGAAAGGTGTCAGGTCCCGCAGGGCCCTAGTCTCTTGTGACAGAGCGTTCCACCAGATTGGAGCCACAGCCGAAAAAGCCCTGGCTCTAGTTGAGGCCAGCCTAACCTCTCTGTGGCCTGGGACCTTCAAGATGTTTTTATTTGAAGACCGTAAAATCCTCTGTGGGACATACCAGGAGAGGCGGTCCCGTAGGTACAAGGGTCCTAGGCCGTATAGGGCTTTAAAGGTTAAAACCAGCACCTTAAACCTTTCTGCATTCTGCACCCGCTGGAGTTTCTGGGTCAGTCTCAAGGGCAGCCCCCCAACTGAAGAACCCCCGGATGGCCACTGAAGCCCCAATCAGCTCCCTTCTCCCTCAGAAAGCAAGAGGTGACATTAACCTGTAAATTTGCTTCCTCCTATCATTTAGAACAATTTGGGATAAATGACGAGCAATAGAAAATCACTTTAGGTGTTCATTAGCCAGGAAGCAGAAATGTTGATAAATGTTACAGGGATAGATTCTTCTTAGGTTGCTTTTTTTGTTTGTTTTAAAAGCACATGTTACAAGGCCTAAACGATGAACCAGCCCCACAGAATGGACTCAGCTTCAGCAACAGCTACATGCCCACCCAGATAAGTAACTCAGAGCAAGGCTTTCAGCACAATGGCCCTTCTTTTTTGGAGCAGCATCTCCAGTGAAATACGACAGGTGCCCACTATTTGTACTTTCCAGGAACAATGGAAGGCATTCCCCCCCCCCCCTAAATGGGTGAAAAGTCTCTGCCTCAGATTTCAGGTGTTGTTTTGAAACATATCCTGCCTTTGCAGGGGGTTGGACTAGATGACCGTTGGGGTACCCTCCAACTCTACAATTCTGTGATATTCTTAGTTGTATTGGGGTACTGTTTGAAAAATAACTTTTAGACTTGAGACAATGTAATGAGGGACTTTATGGCTACATTTTCACTGTTTCCATGCACACAGTGGCAGGAGCCCCATGAGCTAGCCACCCCCTTAGAACCAAGGAAAATTCAATTTTTGGACTAAAACAAGAGCACGAAAGAAGCAGTTGAACTTGCCTCTTGCTCATCATCAACTCAACAAGCAACCAGCCAAGATAGTCTGAGTAATGGTGGGGTTGATAAGAGGCTGCAGGCCTCCAAACTGTGGTTGATGGCTCTGTTGGGATACTTCCAGGGAGACGGAGGCATCAGGCAGGCCTCCATGTTGTCTCCGGACGATCTCTGGTCTCCCGTAGAACAGCATCAGTCAATTAGCGACACAAGCCTCAGACACATTCCAAGACTCGTGCACGCCCTTTCTGCAGTGTTTCCACAACAGAAGATTCAGCCAGGAGAGCATATTTACAGCTTTATTCAATGTAGATCAAAACAAAGGAAAAACATGACTGCTTGCATCCGTGTCCAGGAAAACAGCAGGAACAAAAGCTATATACAAAACGGAAGTTCCCAGCGACACAGTGCTGGGAGTAAACAGGCATGTGACACACAACAATCATGCCTGACCATTTAAGGTGGAACGGAACTATATCCTAACATCCTCCACCTTTCCGTGTAACCTGCAGTACCTGTGGTTCAACCCAATTGCAACCTCTGTACATAAACCTTAAGTTGTTCTCTGTTAACAACCTTAGCCAACAGATCAGCAGGAATTTTATTTCCTGGCATGTAGGACACCTGAATGAGTCCTTTCTGAATACACTCTCTTGCACGATGTAACTTTATCTGCAAGTACTTGGTTCTTTGCTTGCAACTCTCTGAGTTCAGCAAAGCCAAACAGGATCTATTGTCTTGATACACTTGTATAGGACATTTCACAGAAACTCTGATGTCCTGAAACCATTCACAATCCATGAGTGAAAATGACAGAGCATTGAGTTCTGCTTCACAGGAACTTAGGCTTACTGTCGTCTGCTTTTTCCACAGCCAACAACAACAACAACAACAACAATCTTTATTACGGTCCAGAGACCAACAAAACATTACAAATCAATACAGAGTTCATACAGCCTACCTCCAGGTTAATCAAGCACTTTGTTTGGAATATAGGAATATAGACAGTGGTTGTACATGTAGCATACTCCAGAAGTGCTTGTACCATCCGTGGTGTCACTTCCAAAACTAGCATCTGAAAAGATTTCAAGACCTCCAGTCTTCTGACTGGTGAAGCTTCAGAGCTTTCCAATCCTGAACAGTAGGCCTGTTGGCATGTCTGCTAAGCAGATTAGTGCTTACAGCTATGTCAGGTCTTGAACATCTAGCAATGAAATTCAACTTGCCTAGAATGCATCTGTACAGTGTGGTGTCAGAAAACACTTCAGCAGTACTATCTACCTGGTAACCTGTCACCATCGGTGTGTCTGCTGGGTTTGCATCAACCAAATTCAACCTGGTTAATACATCAGGAATTTTCTGTGTTTGGTGTACCAGAAAATTACCTGCTTGGTCCCTCTCCGCCTGCAGAGAAAGATAGTTGGATACCTCACAAAGATCCTTCATGTCAAAGTGCTCCTTCAGCTGAGCTAGGGTGCTTTGGTACAAAGCCTGATTCTTCCAAAACAGAAGAAGATCATCAACAAAACATAAACAATACAGTTTGTTTTGCCCCTCCTCCTTGACAAACACACATGGATCAGCTTTGCCCTGGTGAAAACCTAGAGAAAACAATGTCTCAGTGAGTTTTGTGTTCCAACACCTGGCACTCTGCTTGAAACCATATAAGGACTTTCGTAGTTTACAGACCATTCCCTTCTTTCTCCATCAGGTGGAAGCATATACAGCTCCTCCCCCAAAATCCCGTACAAAAAAGCTGTGTTCACGTCGTGATAAGAAACGTGCAGTTTCTCCTCTGCAGCAATCTTGAGCATTAGCCGAATGCTCGCATACTGGACGGTGGGTGAGTAGGTCTCATGGTAATCTTGTCCTGGTACCTGTGAAAAACCTCTGGTGACCAATCTGGCTTTGTGCCTGACAACCTTGCCAGTCTGGTCTGTCTTGGCCTTGAAGACCCATTTGCTGCCAACCAGTCTCATTCCTGGGACTACTGGGACTAGCTCCCATGTTTTGTTCCTATCCAAGGAATCAACTTCAGCCTTCATGGCATTAAGCCATGGCTCAGCATCTTTAGAGGTCAACTCCTGAACCTCTTTGAAGCTTGAAGGTTCCCACACCTTCTCTGAGCTACCAAGAGCAGCAGTTGCTGTCTTAGCAAACTCATCAGCAAATCTCTTTGGATGTTTGCCTTTTGTGGCCCTTTCAGATCTGCGTACTAGATGCAAGTCTTCTGCACTCATCTCCTCCTTCTTAGGAGAAAAGTGGCCAATGGTGAACAGTGGTTCTTCCAGTTCAATGTCAGACGCATCAGATGGTCTGATTGAGGCCTTTGAGCTCTTGTAGTCTGCTGTGTCATCACTGTCGCTGACAACAGCAGCACCACCCACTATGCTGGAATCTGAACTCTGATCATCATCCTCAACTTCCTCTTCTACCTCAACATCATCTGCTTTTTTTACAACATGTTCATCTTCCTGTGAATGACTGGAAAATTCCCACATCCCCCCCCCCACTTAGGATTGTACTCAACACTCTTTGTGAACCTAATGGACTTTGAGTCAGTCATGAATACCCTGTGTGATGGGACGATGAGCTGCTTGTGCGTAAAATGCAAGTCCCTCAGAGTTTGATCAGGTTTTCAAACCTCTGCCTGTGACGGAGCCCCTCCAGCATGGCTGCGTCAATCACTAGTAGAATCCGAAAGTGGCTGCTTTCGGAAACGTTTCCAACATAAAAGCTCCTTAACGGAAACACGTCGTCTGGCCTCTCGGCGTGACAGTTTCCGTCGAGGTGTGGGTGTCCCTATAGGAGGTCCTGAGACCTCCCCACTGGTTTCGCTTGAAGCGTCTCTGAGCCATCCCTCCGACTCACTTTCCCTTGGAGTTCTTGCTCGCCCTCTACTGGTTCCCTCTTCCGCTGCTACTGCTCTCTCAACCTCAGGGAGCCTTTGCACCTGCGGCGCTTTAGATGTCAGTTCCCTGACATCCACCTCCCCTCCAGGGCCCCCTTCACCCCCTCCCGTCTCCTCTCCTACTGGCGGTGAGGAGGTAAAACCCCTGAAAGAACCTCCCTCATCTTCCGACGTCGCGAACACTTCCTTCCACTTGTTGCTGTTCCTACTCTCTAGGTACTCTTCGTCATCAGAGTCCACTCCATCTTCCAACTCCGACTCCGTGAACCCTTCCATTTCCTCTTCCTCATCGGTGGTGCCGAAATACTCCCTCCTAAACCTTGCTATAGGCTGAGGTTTCCTCGGGAACCTTTGGTGGAACGTTTCTGTTAAAACCTCGTCATTGACTTCCTCTGCACTTACCCAGGTGTTTTCTGACTCCGGTTCCCCTTCCCACGCCACCAAATACTCCACCTGATTACCCTTCCACCTGGAATCGAGGATTTCCGCTACATGGTTGCGGCGTTCCCTCTCTTCCAAGGCTGGTCCCCTGACGTGCTCCCCTTCACGTCCCCCCCTGTATGGTGACAGTAACGACCTGTGGAACACTGGGTGCAATTTCATGTGGTTGGGTAATCGGAGTTTGAAAGCTACCGGGTTGACCTGCTGAATCACCTCAAAGGGTCCCAATCTTCTGGGCCTCAGTTTCTTACAACCCCCTTTGAACGGCAACCCTTGGGTTGACAACCACACTTGATCCCCCACCCTTATGGTTTCACCTTCCCTTCTGTTCTTGTCTGCCTGCTTCTTATATTGTGCCTTGGCCCTTTCTAAGTTGAGCTGGAGCTGCTGATGGATGGCTTCCATCTCTTCTACAAAATGTTCAGCCGCTGGAACGCTCCATCTCTCCCCTCCTTCCCCTGGAAATGCCCTGGGGTGACACCCGTAATTAGCCAAAAAGGGACTCATCCCTGTGGACACATTCTCCGCATTATTGTAGGCAAATTCTGCCAACGCCAACTTTTCGACCCAATCGTTCTCTCTGTCATTGACATAACACCTAAGATATTGTTGAAGAATGCCATTTGCCCTTTCCGCCTGCCCGTTGGTTTCAGGGTGCCGGGCAGTTGAAAAATTAACTTCCACGTGTAGCAAGCTCATGAGCTTCCTCCAGAACCTGGAAGTAAATTGTTTGCCTCGATCTGAGATCACCCTCGAGGGAGCCCCGTGCAACCTAAAGATATGTTCCACAAACAACTTCGCCGTTTCTTCCGCTGTGACTGCATGTGAGCATGCTACAAAATGGCACATCTTAGTTAACAGGTCTACTACTACCATGATGGCTGTTTTCCCCTTGGACCTTGGCAGATCCGTCATAAAATCTATTGATATCGCTTCCCAAGGCCGTTCTGGTGTGGGTAAAGGTTCTAATAACCCTGCCGGCGCCCTTCTTTCCCCTTTGGCTCGCTGACATTGGTCACACCCTCTTACATACTCCCTTACATCTTCCCTCACCTTAGGCCACCAAAATTCCCTGGTAACCAACCACATGGTTTTGTGTTGCCCAAAATGTCCCGCCGTGGGGCTATCATGCAACTGCTTGAGTACTCTCCCCCTCAATTCACCTTCGGGTATATACAGTGCCCCTTTGTAATACAATGCCCCATTTCTTTCCTCAAAACCTCCGGGGCTCTCGCCCTCCCCCCTGAGACCTCTGAGCTTATCCTGGGCATATTCATCATTTTCCGTTTCCTCCACCAGTTCCCGTTGCCCCACCAGCGCCGCCCCACACACCCAGCGGTCCTCCGGGATGACATGTCTCTCTTCGATCACCTCCTCCCCTTCCCAATATTCTGGTTTGCGTGAGAGCGCATCCGCCCTGACGTTTTCTGGGCCTGGCACATAACAAATCTCAAAGTTAAATTTGGAGAATTCCTGTGCCCATCTCACTTGTCGTTGGTTGAGCACTCGAGCTGTTCTCCAATACTCTAAATTTTTGTGGTCGGTGCACACTTGCACCTTGTGTTGTGCCCCAATTAATAAATGTCTCCACCTCCGGAATGCTTCGTGAATGGCAAGTAGTTCCCTGTCATACACCGTGTAATTCCTCTCGGACGTATTCAGTTTCCGCGAGAAGAATGCACACGGTCTCCACTCCGACGCACTCCTCCCCGGTTGAAGAAGGACCGCCCCTATAGCCCGGTCGGATGCATCTGTTTCCACTCTCATGGGTTTTTGTAAATCCACATGCAGAAGTTGTTCTTCCGAGGCGAAAGCCCTTTTCAGTTCTTCAAAGGCTCGATCCGCCTCCACCGTCCAAACAAATTTCTTCTTGCTGCTGAGGCAGTCGGTGATGGGCGCCGTCAAGTGGGCAAAGTTCTTGATGAACTTCCGATAAAAGTTCCCAAACCCCAAGAATCTTTGCACGTCCTTCTTGGTCTTCGGTGTCTTCCATTCCAGTACCGCTTGAACCTTGCCTGGATCCATGGCCAATCCCTTGTCTGACAAGCGGTACCCCAGGAATTCCACCTCCTTGGTATGAAACTGGCACTTCTCCAGTTTCACCCACAGCTGGTTGGCTTGCAGCCTGCCCAACACTTCTCGAACGTCCCTCACATGCTGTTCCTCATCTTCCGAATACACCAACACGTCGTCTAAAAAGGCCACACAGTTCTTGTAGAGCAAAGGTCCCAGAACGTGGTTTATAAAAGCTTGAAAACAGGCGGAGCCCCCTTGTAGACCGAAGGGCATAACGAGGTATTCAAAGGCTCCCAAAGGGGTAAACATGGTGGTCTTCCATTCATCTCCCTTCCTTATGCGTATCAGATTGTACGCCCCCCGCAGGTCCAGTTTTGTAAAAATCTTTCCCTTCCTTACTCTGGTCAAAATGTCGTCAATTCGGGGCATAGGGAAAGCCAGGGGCTCCGACACTGCATTGAGGGCCCTAAAGTCACACACCAGTCTCGGTTTGTCTGTGTTCTTTTTGTCCACAAAAAACACTGGGCTGCCCCCCACCGCTCGGGACTCTCTGATGAAACCTCGCTTCAAGTTTTTGTCAATGAACTCCCTCAGCTCCTGCATCTCCCTGTCTGACATGGCGTACAGCTTGCCTACTGGGAGTTGGGCCCCTGGGAGTAGGTTGATTTGACAGTCAAAGGGTCTATGCGGTGGCAGTTTGTCTGCTTCCCTTTCGCTGAATACGTTGCTCAGATCTGCGTATTGCGGGGGCACCTTCCCTTTGCCCATCACTTCCATCCCCGCTAGGGTGACTCTGTCTCCTCCCGAGACCTTCCCCTCCTTGCAGTGTTCTAGGCAATGCGCTGACCCAAAGGAGACCACCCTCTGATGCCAGCCCACTAGCGGATCGTGTAGCGCCAGCCAGCTCATCCCCAAAATGATGGGCGCTCCTCCCAGGATGGCCACATTAAACGCTATCTGTTCGGTGTGCCTTGCCACTCTCATTATCATCGGAACAGTCTGTTGGCTAACTTCTCCCCCCAACAGCTCTCTGCCGTCAATCGTAGTCACCTGCAAGGGGTTACTTAAAGGGATGGTCTGTATCTGGTGCTCAGCTGCAAACTCCTTACTCATGAAATTACAGGAGCTGCCTGAATCCAAAAGCGCCTTGACCTTTAGTGGGTGTCCGTTTGGCAGTTCTAGTAACACCTCTATCACTAAAGCAGGTCTGGGAGGTTCTGGCATGGGCACTTTCATTGCTCTTTGGCCTGGCTGCTGTGCCCCGACGGTGGCAGCCAGGCGTTGGCTTTTACTTGCTCCTTGCTTTCCTCTTCCTTTCCCCCAACAGCTCCTGCCATCCCTTGCCATTCCTTTCTTTGTGGGCAGACTCTGGCAAAGTGCCCTGGCTGTTGGCAGAGATAACATCTCTTGGCGCTCTTTCCCTCCTTCTTCCGCCCTTCACTGGGATTTGAAACTGCGCGCGCCCGCGCTGTTCCAACTTCCATCGGCTCTGCCGGCGGGAAAGATGGCTCTGGAATGTCTGGAATGCGGAACTCCCTCCAACGGTCTCCTTTCCCTTCCCGCCTTTCCAAAGCCCTCGCCTCCTGGCGCGCTCCTATGGCCAGCGCAGATTTGGTTAATTGGTCCATAGACTCCGCCCTGGGCCCCCGGGAAAGCTCATCTTTGACGGTTGAAGAAAGCCCCTCTTCGAAAAGCATTTGGATGGGCTCCGCCGATAGGTCCCACCCCAATTTATGAATCAGCATAGTAAATTCAGTCCAGTACTCACGGACAGATCTGCTTCCTTGCTGGCAAGCCATTAACTGCCTTCGCACCACCCCCTGCTCAATATCGCTGGAAAACATCAGGTCCATGGCACGAAAAAACTTCCTCGTGTCCTTTAAGATCTCATTATTCGCTGCCATCAGGGGTCTAACCCAATCTTTCGCCCCGGATTCGAGATGGCCAATCACATACGCCACTCGCGATTCCTCGTCGGGGAAGTCATCAAACTGCAAGTTTAGAGCGTATTGCATCTCTGTTCTAAAGGCATGATAGTTCCTGGGATCCCCCCCGAATTTCTGCACCAATCCTGGTACCTTTCTGGCGAGCGGGGTGGTTTTCTCCTTTCCCTTTTCTGCATCCTGAGCCCTCCTCTCCTCAAGCCTCGCCGTTTGCAGCGCCAACTGGATCTCCAACGCTCTGTACCTTTCTTCCAGGCTTGGACCCCCTCCAGCTGCTCCTGCACCCCCGGTTCCGGCTGGGTTGCTCATGATGCTTCTCTCTGCACAAGCTGGCTTTCGGTGACTTTCGGATTGCTGTGATGGGACGATGAGCTGCTTGTGCGTAAAATGCAAGTCCCTCAGAGTTTGATCAGGTTTTCAAACCTCTGCCTGTGACGGAGCCCCTCCAGCATGGCTGCGTCAATCACTAGTAGAATCCGAAAGTGGCTGCTTTCGGAAACGTTTCCAACATAAAAGCTCCTTAATGGAAACACGTCGTCTGGCCTCTCGGCGTGACAGTTTCCGTCGAGGTGTGGGTGTCCCTATAGGAGGTCCTGAGACCTCCCCACTGGTTTCGCTTGAAGCGTCTCTGAGCCATCCCTCCGACTCACTTTCCCTTGGAGTTCTTGCTCGCCCTCTACTGGTTCCCTCTTCCGCTGCTACTGCTCTCTCAACCTCAGGGAGCCTTTGCACCTGCGGCGCTTTAGATGTCAGTTCCCTGACACCCTGTATGCACCTTTTTCGTACCCCATGAACAAACCATGTGCCCCACGCTTCCCAAGCTTGCTGCTCTGTGGGGTGTGTACCCACATGTCAGAACCAAAGATTCTCATGTGCTTGACGTAAGGTTTCTTACCAAACATCTTCTCATAGGGAGTACAACCAATAGGTGATGACAGTCTCTGATTAAAGGAATAAACAAACGTCGACAGAGCTTCCACCCAAAACTTCTCAAGGGGGGTTGGCATCATGCAACAAGGTTTTTAGGCCTTGCAGCAAAGTTTCGTTTGCTCCTGCCTGCCAAGACATGTGACCAAATTTTTGGTGCGCCTCGTGAATACATCCTGCATGAAGAACTTTGTTAGTTTGTGCAACACAATAAGATTCAACATTAGACACATCAACAGCATTGTCATCATAAGTTATCAAGAACAAGCCATCTATAAACTTCGCATGCAAAATGTCCTCTTTGCCTTTCCTGATGACACAGAAGCTCTTCTTGAAGGAAATTTCAAAGCCTCACCCAGTCAGCTGTGGGACGCTGAGCAAATTGTCTGCAGAATCTGGAACAAAAAGTACTTCACTGATGGTTGTATGCAGACTTGCCAGTTTCACTGTCCCGACTCCTGCAATTCTCAACGTTTTTCCATCAGCCTGTTGGATCTCTCCATCTTGAGGTGTGAAGGAGATAAACAGGTGCGGATTTGCACAGATGTGCCTTGTGGCTCCAGAATCAACAATAAATCTGCCTTTGGCCTTTGGAGAAGCAGTGCCAGCAAACAAAGCCTTGTTTTTTCACTGGCCTGGGCTTTCCACCCCCTTCTGCTTCTGGCCATCTGCAGGCTTCTGTCTCTGTTTACCTTTTGCCTTCCGGTCTCTATAAAGATGACCTTGGTTCTCACAGGAAACAGAGCTCTCAGCTACCGACTCCTTGGCTCCCCTGGAGGCTGGAATGCTGCCTGGGATGACGTCACAGTCAGCTCCCCCTGCAGCTTGCAACTGGTGCCCTCGGCATCCTTGCAATCACTCTCAATTTGGGAAACAGCCAGGACCTCCGACACAGTCAAACTCTGCTGGAAAAGCTGCCAGATGGGCTACTTTCAAAGCATTCCACATCTGACTTGCTGTTGTGTTGCCAGCCAGTGTTACAATTTCCTCCAGAGAGACGGACAAGACGATCACGTCTATGGCCCTTGAATCATCGGCCCTCCATCTATCTGTCAGAGGAACTGGAGGGGCTTCAGACACAGTGTGCCACACTCCAAACTGTCTCAACTGGCCCTCACAGTACCTTGCTCAGGTCTGATAATTGTGGCCATTAAGCTTTGGGCACGGAACCCCATCTGAGGCTTGTAAAAGCTCCATTTCAGTTGTTTACTTCAGCCATGTCAGGGAACTGCCATCGGAGCTAGAGGCGGAGGCAAGGCTCCAAAGCGATGCTGGAGAAGGGCCCAGCAGGGAGAGAGGCAGCTCATCGGCTGGGGAAGGAAATCAGCGTAACACCAAGGATAAAGGGGGGCAGATTGGGGAATCGGCGAGGGGGCTCCAGGACTCCTCGCCGTAGAACAGCGGGGAGAGCACGGGTCCTCCGCTGCCCACACCCACCCTGCGCAGAAGACTTCCGCGCAGGGAGAGTAGGCGGAGACTTGGCGTCAAAGAACTTCTTTGCTGGAAGAGGTTCAAGAAACGCCCACTGACGGATTCTGCTAGCGACTGAACAGCCACGAAGTGAAGGGCTGTCCAGACAGAAAAGGTTTAAGCAGGCAACCTGGCCAGGAGTGGCGGCAACCTACGCACGAACAACCCCTATAACCATTACAGCAATCCGTCAGTCTCTGACATTGCTTGTGCGCAGCGACAGGCAGGCAGCATAATGAGCCAAACCAGAGAAGCCGGCGCAACGGAGCAAGCAGCTGGAGTGCAAAATCTGGTGGAGAGGAACCGAGATTTGGAACAGCATGTGGCTCTCCTGACGGCGCGGCTGGACGAAAGGCGGGCTCAGGATGCACAGGTCAGACCCACCCCTGTCGCAAGGAAGGTACTGGGACTGGTACACAAGTTTGGGGGGAAGCCCCAGGACTACAACGCATTCCGAATGGAAATAGAGTACGCTTTGGAACTGCAGCATGATGACTTTGCTGATGATGGGGAAAGGGTGGCCTATATTGTCGGGCATCTACAGGATGGGGCCCGGGAATGGATCAGGCCCCTAATGGCGACGCAAAATGCTGCCTTGAAGGAACTTAGGAATTTTGCAATGTATTCCAGTGAGGTGGAGCAAAATGTGACTCGACAGGAATTGATGGGGTGCAAGCAGGGGAGCCAATCAGTTAGAGACTACTGGTCGCGCTTTGCGATGTTGATCCACCGGCTCGGGTGGGATCTGGACTCTGAACCCATTCAAATGCTGTTTGAGGAGGGGTTGTCCCCAACGGTGAAGGACGAGCTTTCCCGCGCGCCCCGCCCGCAGTCGATGGATCAGCTGACCAAGGCTGTGCTTGCGATTGGAGTAAGACAGGAAGCGCGGGCTCAGGAGAAGCGCGAAGGGAGAGGGGAACGTTGCCATGACTACCGCATTCCTGAAATACCGAGGCAGCCTTCCCAGCCGGCTGAGCCAATGGAAATAGATGGCGTGCGAGAGGTTTCAAACTCCAGTGAAGGTCGCAAGAGGGAGGGAAAGGATTGGAAAACCACCAAGAAGTGTTTCCTCTTCCAACGGCCAGGACATTTTGCCAGGGTCTGCCCTCAAAGAAAGGCCTGGCAAGGGATGGTGTGAGCTGCTGGCTGTGAGGAGGAGGGGGAAAAGGGGCAAGCACAGGGAAATGATAACGCTTGGCTGCCAATCAGCGGGGGCAGCAGCCAAGCCAGCAACCAATAGAAGTGCCCCAGCCAGACCCTCCCAGGGCAGCTATAGCCATGGAAGTGGTGCTAGAACTCCCAAATGGGCACCCAGTCAAGGTGGAAGGGCTGCTGGATTCAGGCAGCTCCTGCAATTTCTTCAGCAAGGACTTTGCTCTAGAGCACCAACTCCACCTGCTGCCCCTAGATTTCCCCTTGCAAGTGACCACCATCAATGGCAGGGAACTTCTGGGAGGGGAAGTGACGCACCAGACCCCACCAATGAGAATGAGGGTTTCCAGGCACAAGGAGACCATTGCCTTTCACGTAGCCACACTGGCAGGACCCCAAATAATACTGGGGATGAGCTGGCTGGCACTGCATGATCCAGTAGTGGCATGGCATCAGCGGTCGGTCACCTTTGGGTCAGCTTACTGCTTGGAACATTGTCTGGGGGGGGACACCCAAGGATGACAGTGGCCAGGGTGGCTGGGATGGCTGTGGAGCCAAAGGAGAAGGTGCCACCACAATATGCTGACCTGAACGAGGTTTTCAGCGAGAAGGAGGAGGATAGACTACCCCCCATAGGCCCTTTGACTGCCAAATCAACTTACTCCCAGGGGCTCAGCTGCCGGTGAGTAAGCTGTACGCCATGTCCGACCGGGAAATGCAGGAGTTGTGGCAATTTATTGAAAAGAACCTGAAGAGAGGTTTCATAAGAGAATCAAAGGGGGTGGGGGGCAGTCCGGTGTTCTTTGTGGACAAAAAGGATACTAATCAGCCCAGATTAATCGTAGATTACCAGGCCTTGAACCTTGTATCAGAACCTGTGACCTTCCCAATGCCCAGGATTGACGACATTTTGACATGGGTGAGGCAGGGGAAAATCTTTACCAAACTGGACCTCAGGGGAGCGTACAATTTGATTAGGATGAGGGAGGGAGACGAATGGAAAACCACCATGTTCACCCCACTGGGGGCCTTTGAGTACTTAGTTAGGCCATTTGGATTACAGTCGGGCTCCGCCTGCTTTCAAGCATTCATGCACCACGTGTTGGGGTCCTTGCTGTACAATAACTGCGTGGCCTTTTTGGATGACGTCTTAATCTATTCTGACAATGAGAAGCAACATGTCAGAGACGTCAGGGAAGTGCTAAAGAGACTGCAGAAGCACCAGTTGTGGGTCAAGCTGGAAAAATGCCAATTTCACGCCAGAGAGGTCGAGTTTCTGTGGTACAAGTTGTCAGACAAGGGCCTAGCTATGGACCCCAGCAAGGTGGAATGGAATGGAAGGCCCCCAAGACCCGGAAGGACGTGCAGAGGTTCCTAGGGTTCAGCAACTTCTACAGGAAGTTCATCAAGAACTTCGCCCACTTGACAGCACCCATCACAGATTGTCTCAGTAGCAAAAAGAAGTTCGTCTAGACAGAAAGGGCCCAGCAATCCTTTGAAAGACTGAAGAAGGCGTTCCCTTCGGAAGAGCAGCTCCTGCACGTGGATCTGGAGAAGCCCATGAGGCTGGAGACCGACGTGTCAGACCGAGCCATCGGAGCGGTACTTTTGCAGCCAGGGGCCCAGCAGGGCTGGAGGCCGTGCGCCTTTTTCTCGAGGAAGCTGAGCAAGTCGGAGCAAAACTACATGGTGTATGACCGCGAACTGCTTGCAATCTATGCAGCGTTTCGCCGATGGAGACATCTGTTAATAGGAGCGCAGCACAAGATCCAGGTTTGTACGGATCACAAGACCGTGGAATACTGGAGGACTGTGCGAGTACTCAACCAGAGACAGATTCGATGGGCACAGGAGTTCTCCAAGTTTTCCTTCGAGATCCGGTATGTGCCGGGAAAGGAAAACGTTAGAGCAGATGCTCTCTCCCGGAAGCCGGAGTACATGGAAGGAGAGGGACCGCCGGAAGCCGACACGTGTTCCCCGAGAACCGATGGGTGTGTGGGGGAGTGTTGGTTGGGAAACGAGAACTAGCCGGTCTCACCAGGGACGACGAGTTCGCCCAAACTAAAATCAGGGAACTACGGGACAGAAGGGAAAACCATGGAGAGTTTGAAGAAAAGGAAGGGCTACTGTACTATAAGGGGGCATTGTACGTACCGGGGGAGACCTTGAGGGGAAGGGTACTCAAACAACTCCACGACAACCCAACAGCGGGGCACTTTGGTCAGCACAAGACCATGCTGCTTGTCACCAGGCAGTTCTGGTGGCCAAGGGTAAGGGAAGATGAATGGGAATATGTATGGGGGTGCGACCGCTGCCATAGGGCAAAGGGGGAGAGGGCTGCACCCGCAGGGTTACTGGAACCCTTACCCACGCCGGGAAGACCCTGGGAGGTGGTGTCCATCGATTTTATGACAGATTTGCCCAAGTCAAGGGGGAAGACAGCAGTCATGGTAGTAGTCGATCTACTGACAAAAATGTGCCATTTCATAGCTTGCTCACATGCGGTGACGGCAGAGGAAACGGCCAGGTTGTTTGTGGATCACATCTTCAGGCTGCATGGGGCTCCCTCAAGGGTCATCTCAGATCGCGGGAAACAATTTACTTCCCGGTTCTGGAGGAAGCTCATGAGCTTGCTGCAGGTCGAGGTGGGGTTCTCGACGGCGAGACACCCGGAAACCAACGGGCAAGCAGAAAGAGCGAACAGTATACTCCAGCAATACCTACGCTGCTACGTCAGCGAGAGACAGAACGATTGGGTAGAGAAACTAGCGCTGGCTGAATTTGCATACAATAACGCTGAACATGTGTCCACGGGAATGAGCCCGTTCATGGCCAATTATGGGTGTCACCCCAGGGCCTTCCCAGGGAGGGGGGAGGAAGGGTGGAGCGTACCTGCGGCAGAGCAGTTTGTGGAAGAAATGGAGGCCTTGCACCAGCAACTCCAGATGAATTTGGAGAGGGCCAAGGAAATCTACAAGAGGCAGGCAGACAAGCACTGTCGGGGGGAGGAGGCCATACGGGTGGGAGACCGGGTGTGGTTGTCAACCCAAGGGTTACCCTTTAAGGGAGGGTGCAAGAAGTTGCGGCCGAGGCGGCTGGGACCTTTTGAGGTAACTCAGCAGGTGAACCCCGTGGCGTTCAGGCTCAAGCTGCCTGACAGCATGAAGTTACACCCGGTGTTCCATAGGTCCCTACTCTCTCCGTACAGGGAGGGGCGGGAATTCCCAGGACGGGAGGGAGAAGTCACCACACACCCACAGGTAGAGGAGAGGGAACACCACAACCAAGCCACGGAAATACTCGATTCCAGGTGGCGAGGGCGCAAGGTGGAGTACTTGGTAGCTTGGGAAGGAGAACCCGGGTCAGAAAACACGTGGGTTCCCGTGGAGGCAATCAATGATGGGTATCTTGTGGAGGAGTTCCACAGCCTGTTCCTAGATAAACCAAAACCACTAGCGAGATTCTGGGAGGAGCAATTTGGAACCACAAACGACGAAGAGGACTTTGTGGGTTTTCCTGCCTCTGAAGAGGAGGGAGGAGAAGCATCAGAGGAAGAAGAATCAGACTGGGAGGCCCACCCCGCAGGAAGAGATCGGAGTGGGTGGGAAGCGGGTTTTGAATCCTCAGAGGATGGCGACAGCTCCTTCTGGGGATTCCCCGCATCGTCGGCAGAGGAAAGGGACGAAGTTGGATCAAAAGGTCGGGCCGGGGGTGGAGGGGGTCCTGGGGGGGAGGTGGATGTCAGGGAACTGCCATCGGAGCTAGAGGCGGAGGCAAGGCTCCAAAGCGATGCTGGAGAAGGGCCCAGCAGGGAGAGAGGCAGCTCATCGGCTGGGGAAGGAAATCAGCGTAACACCAAGGATAAAGACTTCTGTGCAGGGAGAGTAGGCGGAGACTTGGCGTCAAAGAACTTCTTTGCTGGAAGAGGTTCAAGAAATGCCCACTGACAGATTCTGCTAGCGACTGAACAGCCACGAAGTGAAGGGCTGTCCAGACAGAAAAGGTTTAACCAGGCAACCTAGCCAGGAGTGGCGGCAACTTACGCTCGAGCAACCCCTATAATCATTACAAGCCGTGAGCCTTATTCCCTTCAAAGACTCCTTACCTCGGCAGGTCATAAATTACGAGGCCTGCTTGCATTTCTCTGCCAGCCTAATTAGTCTGCCGGACTTCAAAGTCTCTGCCGAGGCATCAGAAAAGCCTCCCTTTTCCACATACCACTCGCAGTCTTCAGCAGTCTTACTCTCCTGTAAGCACCGTGAATCTGGGCCCGAAACCTGTTGTTGGGATACTTCCAGAGACACGGAGGCATCAGGCAGGCCTCCACGTTGTCTCCGGATGATCTCCGGTCTCCCGGAGAACAGCATCAGTCAATTAGCGACACGAGCCTCAGACACATTCCAAGACTCGTGCACGCCCTTTCTGCAGTTTCCACAACAGAAGATTCAGCCAGGAGAGCATATTTACAGCTTTATTCAACGTAGATCAGAACAAAGGAAAAACATGACTGCTTGCATCCGTGTCCAGGAAAACAGCCAAAACAAAAGCTATATACAAAACGGAAGTTCCCAGCGACACAGTGCTGGGAGTAAACAGGTATGTGACACACAACAATCATGCCTGACCATTTAAAGTGGAACGGAACTATATCCTAACAGGCTCATGGGGCTTTGGAGAGGTCTGGGGCCCAGAAGGATCTGGGCAGAGACAAGTGGGGGGGGGGGCATCCCTTAGATCACCTTGTAACTGTTATATTCTTTTAAAGTAAAAACCGAACAATTAAGTTATATGCAGGTTTTTTTAAGGATTTGTGCAGATTTTTCTTAAAATATCAATGAAACCAGGTCATGGTGGTGGGGCAGCGGTTTCCTCCATTTCCATGCTGGAAATGGAGACAGACAGAATTTAGTCTTGCGCAAGATGGAAAATGAGTGGTCTCCCTTTTCTTTATCATTGTGATGCCTCCATCTAAGGCTGGGCTCCCAGGTTTTATTTTTACTCAGGGGGTGGACCTGTGGCTGAGCTATACTACTTCAGTGGGTGAGGAAACCACTCTCCTTCACAGGAGGACGGGGTTGCAGGCTGGCGCCCATGCTTAGCGGGGGTGTGTCTTGCCCCTGTGCCATTGGGGAGTCCTGGCCTCACATCACGGTCGCAGCCAGCCAATCTGGCTGTGTTATGTACTGAGTTGAATAGGATCCAAATGTAGCAGTCTGATTGGTCCTAGAACAATGCAGCAGTATGATTGGTCAGCAGGAGCCACCCAATCCAGCTCCAGGTGGAAGTGAATCCGCAACCTGATTGGCCTACAGGAGAATCCAGGAATTAGCCAATCACGTGCGGCCCATTGTGTAAATAATGTACATAAAGCAGATATTTTAGGGGAACTTTCATTCCTCACTACTATGAGCTGAATAAAGAGCATGAAATCCACACTCGACTCTGAGTATATTTCACTGGCGACGAGGATGGGATCCCGCTGAGCTGACCGCCACACACAGCACCGCAGCACCACCACCTGCCGCACCGCTGCCTCGCACCGTGTATCCAGGCTTCAGCTTCGGGACCCAAGGAACTCAGAATGGCAACCAACAGCAGCTTCTCACTGTTCAACCCAGCATCCAGAGACTGGGAAGCATAGGCCTCCCGTTTCACCTTCCTCCTAGAAGCCAAAGGGGTCACCAATGAAAAAGATGCCAAGAAGAGGGCGATATTCTTCAGCGTCTGCGGAGAGGAGATGTTCGAAATCACCTGGTGTGATGGCCTGGGAATCTGATTCAGAATCTGAACCTGAGGAGTCCCAGCCTGCACAGGAGTCCCCGCCTCCAGGGCCGGCTGAGCCGGGGCAGGGCCTTAAATCTGAAGGGCCTGCACCTGTGCCGGATCCCCAGAAGCAGACACCAGATGAATCCACTCTGGCTCCGGAGGTGATTGACGACCTATTGCCTACAGGTGCGCCTCTCCCAGCCCTGTCAGGGGAAGGTGAGCCTTCCCCTGGGTCCAGTAACCCTCCAGCCTCTCCTGAGCTGCAGAGGCTCAGGGCAGAGAGGCAGAGGGAACTGGGTTCTCTCAGGAGGAGTGCTCACCTTAAGGCCAGGAGAGGCGGGTCACCTGTGGGCCGGGACCGCCCCTGGCCTCAGAGAAGATAAAGGCCAGTCAGCCCGGTCCCAGGTTGCGGGGGCAACAACGTTGGAAACCTGTTTCTGCCAGCACCCAGACCTGTTTTTCCCAGAGTTCCCGACCACGCCCGGCTTCTTGCTTTGGACCCCGCTTCACCCGTGGTGGACAGTCTCCAGACCCTCGGCCCAGGACCGGACTCTGACCACCCCTCATGGTAACCCCCCACCCCGGGACCAGCACACCTGGGCTCTCCTTGCTCCTGAAGACGTTGCTACCGTTCCTTACAAAACAATAATGGAACGGCTGAAGGGGCACTTTTCGCTGCAGCCCTTGGTGGTGGCTCATCGAAATGCCTTCTATGCAAAGCGGCAAGCCCCTGGGGAAACCATAACTGGGTTTGTGACCTCCCTCCGCCAAGCTGCCTGGTTTTGCAACTTCTCAGTGTTGGAGAACATGCTTCGTGACCGCCTTGTTGGTGGCCTGAAAGATGAGAAGCTGTAACGATGCCTCTTTGCCAAGAAGGACCTAACGTTCCAGGTCACGCTGGAGGAGGCCCTGGCAACAGAAGGTGCCGAGAGGTCAATGCAAGAGGCACGTCTGAGCCTGCCATCCCAACCGAGGGTTCACCACGAATACCTTGCCTACGACTCAGGATCTGACAGGGAGGAGGTACACCGACTACAGTGGCGCACTCAAGCAGCGCACAGACCACAGCTGCCTCGACGAGGAGGAGGGAACTGCGCAAGCTGTGGGGAGAGTCATGAGAGGAGGACCTGCCGTTTCCGCAACACAGAGTGCAAGCAGTGCAGGAAATCGGGACACATCGCCCAGGTGTCAGGCTCGGCCCACCCGATGCCAGGCCTCAGATGACTGATCCAAGAGCCCCAGGCCCTGGGGCCCAGCACACCAAGGCAACTCGATGGAGATCACGGACTGCCAGGTATACCAGTTGCCCCACCCCAGCCTAGAGAAAATTTATGTAGAGGTACAGATAGAGGGGGCCCCGTGCCACATGGAACTTGGCACGGGTTCAACTCTATCCATAATCTCGGCAAGGACCTTAAGGAAACTGTGCGCTAGTGGGGGTCCCAAACTCAGGCCAGCCGCATTCACCCTCCGGGACTTCCAGAAACGTAAGGTCCCCACAATGGGGGTGGGGACCTTCAGGGTGCAATATCGAGGGCGGACATGGCAACTGGACTTGCTTGTGGTCAAGGGCCCCTACGTTAGCTTGCTGGGATTGGCATGGTTTGGACCCTGGGGCTAGCCATCACCGGGGTGAAGCACACTAGCTTACAAGTGGATGTGGACACCATATGCAAGGAATTTCCGGAGGTTTTCGATGGGAAACTGGGACAGTATACGCGCCCCCCCCATTGCCCTACAGCTTGACCCCGCAGTACAACCTGTCAGTTTCAAGGCCCCCCGGGTCCCGTTCACCCTGAAACCCCGTATAGACGAGGAATTGGACCGGCTCGTGGAGCAAGGAGTGCTGGAGCCTGTGCCTAATGCCCCCTGGGAAACCCCGATCACCACACCCGTCAAGCCTAATGGTTCGGTCCGCATCTGCGCAGACTACAAATGTACCATAAACAAGGACCTCAGGGCCCACGCATACCCAGTGCCAGTGGTCAGCTATGTCCTTGCCACCCTGGCTGGGTCAAAAAATTTTGGCAAGCTGGACTTGGCCCAAGCCTATCAACAGCTGCCGGTGGGTGAGGCCACAGCAGAGACACAGACAATTGTGACGCACAGAGGAGCGTTCAGAGTAAAGCAGCTCCAATTCGGTGTCAGCATGGCACCAGGCATATTCCAGAATCTAATGCACTCTCTCCTTAAAGGGATTCCTGGTGTCACCCCCTTCTTTGATGATGTGTTGATTGCCGGGCCCACGCCAGAGGAGTTTCAGGACCGCCTCCGCACTGTTCTGCACCATTTCCAGACGGCGGGTCTCAAGGTGAAGCGGGAAAAGTGTCTACTAGGAGTGCCTCAGGTGGACTTTCTGGGATTTATGGTGGATGCAGAAGGGGTCCACCCAACTGGGGACAAGGTACGGGCCATTTGTGATGCCCCAGTGCCCAAGGGCAAGACTGAACTTCAGGCCTTCTTGGGACTATTGAACTTTTACCATGCCTTCCTTCCCCATAAGGCGACGGTAGCGGAGCGCCTACACAGACTCCTGGACAAGCGGACCCCTTGGGTGTGGGGGCAGCGCCAGGAGGCCACATTCCAGGCAGTCAAGGACTTGCTCGTCTCAAACTCGGTCTTGGCACACTTCGACGAGAGGCTGCCAGTGGTGCTAGCATGCGATGCCTCGCCCTACGGCATTGGCGCTGTCCTGGGACACCAACTCCCGGATGGAAGAGAGGTGCCAGTGGCATGCTTTTCCCAGACACTCGACACAACCGAGCGGAACTATTCGCAAATCGACAAGGAGAGTCTGGCAATCGTGAAGGGAGTTTAAAAATTCAATGATTTCTTGTACGGGCAGCCCTTTACTGGGGTGACTGACCACAAGCCGTTGCTTGGTTTGTTTGCCCCCGAAAAGCAGACCCCCCCAAGTGCTGTCTCCTCGCGTCCTCAGGTGCTCAATTTTCCTTGCCGGCTACCAGTATACACTGATTCACCGTCCTGGGAAGGCGATGGGCCATGCGGACGCCCTCAGCAGGCTACCACTACCGGAAACAGGCCCCGACCCAGCACCCGCGCAAGAGGTTATAAGCCTGGAGCTGCTTCCTGGCCGCCCCATTCAGGCACAAGAAGTTGCGCACCATTCCAAGAAAGATAGGGTCATCTCCCGGGTCCTGGACTGGGTGTGGAGGGGATGGCCCAGCAGCAGCCCTGGACCAGAATTCGCTGGCTACACAACCCGCAAACATGAGCTGTCAGCCCACAAGGGGTGCCTGTTATGGGGAAGCAAGGTCGTTGTTCCCCAGCCCCTCCGCAAAAGAGTCTTCACAGCCCTACACGAGACACACCCAGGGGTAGTGAGAATGAAGGCCTCGTCCTCTATGTGAAAGAAGAGGTAAAAAACCATCTTGAATTTCAGACTGGAATTAAAGTAACTAAAAAAGTAAAATGTCTTGGAATTTGGTTAACGATGAGGAATATAAATTTAATGGAAAATAACTACACAACCACATGGAAAGAAATAAGGAAGGACCTGGATACTTGGAACAGAATAAAACTCTCTTGGCCGGGAAGAATGGCGGCAATTAAGATGAGTTTACTACCAAAATTGCTGTTCTTATTCCAAAATATACCGATAATCAGAGGAACCTCAGTATTTAAAGATTGGCAGAAAGTACTCTCTAAATTTATTTGGCAAGGAAAAAGGCCAAGAATTAGATTCAAATTACTCACAGATCAAAGAGATAGGGGAGGATTCGCGGTTCCAAATTTGAAGTTGTGTTATGAAGCCTCGTGCCTTTGCTGGGTTAAGGATTGGATTGTCATCAAAAATACAGATCTGTTAGATTTAGAAGGATTTAATATAAGATTTGGTTGGCACGCTTATCTATGGCGTAATAAGGGAAAGGTCCACAAAGGATTTTCTAACCACATTTTTAGAGGGCCACTGTTAGAAGTGTGGGAAAGAAACAAAAAATTATTGGAACAAAATACCCCTTGGTGGTTATCACCAATCGATATTTTAACAAAACAAAAAAAATATCGAAGGAGAAAGATGGACCTATGAAGATTTGCTAGTAAAAACAGAGAATGGATGGAGGATTAGGCCATATGAAGAAATAAAGAACAAATTGACAGGTTGGATCCAATTTCACCAAATTAATGCTATATGGACTGAAGATAAAAAGAATGGGATGAACGAGAAAAAAATCTAGATTCCAGATAGAAATATTAGAAAGCAAATCAAAACTCCTATCGAAAATGTACAGCCAGTTGCTTGAATGGGACACCAAAGATGAAGAAGTAAAGGAGGTAATGGTGAGATGGGCAATGGACTTTGGATATAACATAGAGTTTGATAAATGGAAGGCACTATGGAATAAAGGTATGAGGTTCTCAGCATGCACAACACTCAGAGAGAATATGGATAAAATGATGTACAGGTGGTACATCACGCCTGTAAAATTGGAAAAAATGTACAAAACCGGTGATAAATTATGCTGGAAATGTAAGATCAAGGAGGGTGATTTTTATCATATGTGGTGGTCGTGTGAGGTAATCAGAAAGTTCTGGGAATCTATTTACAATGAACTAATTTTTTTTTTTCAAATATACTGTCAGGGAACTGCCATCGGAGCCAAGAGTGGAGGTAAGGCTCCCTAGCGATGCAGGAGAAGGGCCCATCCGGGAGAGAGGGAACACTTCCTCGGAGGAAGGAAATCAGCATGACACCAGGAAGAAAAGGGAGCTGGGAAGGATTTCGGAGAGATGGCTCCAAGACTCTTCCACAGAGACCAGCGGGGAGAGCCCAGGACCTTCGCTGGCCACACCCACTCTGCGCAGAAAACGTCCGCGCAGGGAGGCTAGGCGGCGACTTGGCGTCAAAGAGCTTTTATGCTGGAAGAAGTTCAGGAAACGCCCACTGACGGATTCTGCCAGTGACTGACACAGCCACGGAGAAAGTGCTGTTCAGCCAGGGAAAAGTTTAGCCAGACAACGTTGCCTGGAGCAGCGGCCACTTACGCACGAGCAACCCCAATTCCCTTTACATATACCTTCACAAAAAAACCCGAGGCCTTTCTTCTGGGGATAAATGGAGAATAAATTAAAAAGGAAGATCAAACACCTTTCCAATATGCAACAGTGGCTGCTAGAATCCTAATAGCGCGAAATTGGAAGACATCAAAAATCCCAACTATAAACGAGTGGCAATCCAAATTATTTGATTATTTAGAATTGGCAAAAATGACACAGAAAATACGAAACCAAAAAGGTATAAAGTTTAATAACGAATGGAATAAATTTATGGCATACATTGAAACAGAGGTAAAAAATCTAAAAATCACAGTAGGCTCGATATAACGCTTGTGACGTAAAGAGTTTTAAGGAAATGAAACTGCAGATAGAAAATTTTTTATAACACATTCCAAAAACCGAGTTGAAGGGAAGTCAATTATTGTTGTGTGATTTAGTTATTCAGTTAGTGTAAGTTAATCTGTTGGTGTCTTATGTTATGTAATGTTTTTCTTTTCTTTATTATTATTTTTTATGTATTTTTCTTTTGTGTGCGTGTGTTCTGTATGTCTCTTTTGTTGTTTTAATGTCTGATGTGGTGTAAGGAATTGAAATTAATAAAAATTAAATAAAATAAAAGAGAATGAAGGCCCTTGCCAGGAGTTATGTGTGGTGGTCGGCGATCGATGGAGAGATAGAGGCCTGGGTCAAACACTGCCAGGCCTGCCAAGAATCCCGCCCAGTTCCCCCAAGGGCCCCAGTCCAGTCCTCGGAGTCCGCCCGAGCACCATGGTCACGCCTGCATGTGGACTTCGCTGGCCCCTTTCAGGGGAAAACATTCTTCATAGTGGTGGACTCCTACACCAAATGGCTGGAAGTCGCACTGGTACCGTCCACTTCCACATCCGCAGCCATCCGGGTACTATCCAGGCTTTTTGCAACCCACGGACTCCCTGACACTCTCGTCTCAGACAACGGGACTGCATTTACGTCAGGAGAATTCCAAACCTTCACAGCGCAGAACGCCATCCGCCACAACCGTTCGGCGCCATTCCACCCTGCCACCAATGGCCAAGCAGAACGCATGGTGCGGACCACCAAGGACACCCTCCGCCGCATGACACAGGGGGATTGGGAGTACCACCTTGCCACATTCCTTCTAGCACAGCACAGCACCCCCAGCCCAATGACTGGTCGGAGCCCCGCTGATCTACTAATGGGCCAGTGCCCCGCAATCAGACTGGACCGCCTTCTTTTTTTTTTTTTTTAATAATATTTATTAACGTTTCAAAGAAGTTACAAAAATGAAAAGAAGGGAAAAAAGGAACAAAAAATACAATATACAGAAAAATAAAAATAATTAAAAACAAATCAGTCTTTCTATATCTTATCTTTCATTTGCTTGTTTCCCTGACCTCCTCACTCCTCCCTTTTTTGTATTCTAGTTCAATAGTTGTTTCAGCAAGTCCTTACCATTTTTGCTTTTATCTTGATATTTTATCTTAATATATTGTAACTTTACTTTTTCACCTGTTAACAATCCATTTTTACATACCCCTTTGTAACATTATTGCTAAAACCACATAACTTCATTCCAGCATCCTTCTAACATTCCTTAATTTTACAGTGTTTCTGTAAATAGTCTTTAAATTTCTTCCAATCTTCTTCTACCGACTCTTCTCCCTGGTCTCGGATTCTGCCAGTCATTTCTGCCAGTTCCATATAGTCCATCAACTTCATCTGCCATTCTTCCCGGGTGGGTAAATCTTGTGTCTTCCAATACTTTGCGATGAGTATTCTTCCTGCTGTTGCTGCATACATAAAGAAAATTCTATCCTTCTTTGGCACCAATTGGCCGACCATGCCCAGGAGAAAGGCCTCTGGTTTCTTCAGGAAGGTATATTTAAATACCTTTTCCATTTCATTATAGATCATCTCCCAGAAAGCCTTAATCCTTGGGCACGTCCACCAAAGGTGAAAGAATGTACCTTCATTTTCTTTACATTTCCAGCACTTATTATCGGGCAAATGATATATTTTTGCAAGCTTGACTGGTGTCATGTACCACCTGTACAGACTGGACCGCCTTCACCCCAACAAAGCTCAGGATGAGGTAGTGGTGGGGGAAGGCAGGAACCCCCGGACCTTCGTGGCCCAGAACCCAGTGTACGCAAAGAATTTTTGGGCAGGCTGGGCATGGGTACCCGCCACAGTCACCAGGGTCACTGGCCCCGTGTTGTACGAGTAATAATAATAATAATAATAATAATAATAATAATAATAATAATAATAATAATAATTTATTATTTATACCCCGCCCATCTGGCTGGGCTTCCCCAGCCACTCTGGGTGGCTTCCAAAAAAATATTAAAATACTGTAATACATCAAACATTAAAAGCTTCTCTAAACAGGGCTGCCTTCAGATGTCTTCTAAAACTCTGGTAGTTGTTGTTCTCTTTGACATCTGGTGGGAGGGCGTTCCACAGGGAGGGCGCCACTACCGAGAAGGCCCTCTGCCTGGTTCCCTGTAACTTGGCTTCTTGCAGTGAGGGAACCACCAGAAGGCCCTCAGTGCTGGACCTCAGTGTCCGAGTAAAACGATGGGGGTGGAGACGCTCCTTCAGATATGCTGGACCGAGGTGCTAACTGTTGATTTTGCAGAGTCCCGTACACAGCAGAAGAATGAGCAGTACATGCCACATGCTTAACTTGCTTTATTTACACTTCAATGCTGAGAGTTTACAAGCAGGCATCTTGCCTCTGCTAGAGCAGAGAAGCAACTCCTCTCTCCTCGGAAACAAAGAACTCCGAGAGAACTGTGAAAAACAGGAAACCAGTGTACGTCACATCCAGTCTCCCATTCCCGTGGGAAACCCAACAGTACTTTGACTGTGGAATGCAAAACATTGTCCCGTGACAAGCACTTCGCTGCACAGTGAAGGAAGCAGAAACCAACATCCTCCCCCTTTCTGTGAACATCACTGGGCAGCGTGTTCGTACAATATCAGTACAAACCCAACTTCTGTACATAGGTACAGTGTTGATCCCTTGATACAATCTTGGACAATACATCAGCAGGAATTTCATTACCTGGCATATAGGACACTGTTACGAGTCCCTTCTGAATACATTCCCTAGCATGTTGCAATTTCAATTGCAAGTGCTTCGTGCTTTGCTTACAACCTTCAGAATTCAGCAAAGCCAAACATGCTTTGTTGTCCTGGTAAACCTGGATTGGACATTTGACAGGAATTTTCACGTCTTTGCACAATTGTAACAACCATTCACAATCCTTAAGTGAATAAGACAGTGCATTCAGTTCAGCTTCACAAGTACTTAAGCTAACTGTTGTTTGCTTCTTGCATGACCAATCAAATAGACCCTGATTGTACATCTAGCAAACTCCAGAAGTACTTTTCCTGTCTGTAGTGTCACTTCCAAAACTTGCATCTGCAAATATTTCAAGACCACCAGACTTCTGATTGTTAAATCTCAGTCTGTAATGCATAGTGCCTTTCAAATAGCGCGCTATGCGTTTCAGAGCTTTCCAATCCTTAACACTAGGATTGTTGACTTGTCTGCTTAGCAAATTACAGCTAACAGCAATGTCAGGTCTTGAACATCTGGCAATGAAGTTTAGCTTGCCTAGCACACTTCTGTACAGTGTAGTGTCAGAAAATGCTTCTTCAGTGTCATCTACCTGATAACCTGTTGTCATCGGTGTGTCTACAGGGTTAGCATCCATCAGATTTAGTTTGCTTAACACATCAGCAACTTTCCATGACTGGTGTACTAGAATGTTACCATCTTGATCTCTCTCTATTTCCAGAGATAGGTAGTTGTTTACCTCACCAAGATCTTTCATGTCAAAGTGCTCTTTCAGTTGAGCGAGGGCGTTATTGTACATTGTGACATCTTTCCAAAAGAATAATAAATCATCAACATAAAACAAACAGTACAGTTTCTTTTGCCCCTCCTCTTTGACAAATACACATGGATCAGCTTTCCCTTGCTGAAAACCTAGAGAAAACAATACTTCAGTGAGTTTTGTGTGCCAACACCGTGCACTTTGTTTGAGACCATAAAGGGACTTCTACAGAGCAAAAACAAATCCCTGTTTTACCTGTACGCCATCAGGTGGAAGCATATAAAGAGATTCACCTAGAGATCCGTACAAAAACGCTGTATTCACATCGTGGTGACTAATGTGTAGATTCTCCTCTGCAGCTAGCTTGAGCATAAGCCTAATGCTCTCATACCTCACTGTGGGTGAGTAGGTCTCGTGATAGTCTTCACCTGGTACCTGTGCAAAACCTCTGGCTACTCATCTGGCTTTGTGTCTGACTATCTTGCCATTTTGATCAGTCTTCGCTTTGAATACCCATTTGCTTCCAAGCAGTTTCATTCCTGGAACTACTGGAACTAGCTCCCATGTTTTGTTCCTTTCTAAGGAATCAAGCTCAGTCTTCATGGCATTTAACCATGGCTCAGCTTCCTTTGAATCCAAATCCTGGATTTCTTGGAAACTTGAAGGTTCAAATACCTTCTTGGAGCTTTTAACAGCTGCTACTGCTGTCTTAGCAAATTCATCAGCATATCTCTTTGGAGGTCTGCCTTTTGTGGCTCTCTGTGACCTACGAATTAGCCTTAAGTCTTCAACACTTTCCTCTTCCTTCTTAGGAGAAAAGTGACCTATTGTGAACAATGGTTCTTCCAATTCTTGATCAGAGCTTTCAGAGGGTCGCATAGAGGCTTTCGCACTCTTGAAATCCTATGAATCACCCGATTCAGTTTCAGACTCAGAATCAGAACCTTCATCAGTGGGTGTGGGTTGTTGCGGCTGCTTTTGCTGTTGTCTATCCTCAGTCTCATCACTGTCATCAGGATAACATTGTAAAATTCCCACATTCTCCCCCCACTTTGCATTGTACTCAACACTTCTTGTGAGCTTAATTGTCTTAGAGTCAGTCATCATTATTCTGTAAGAACCTTTCTGATAACCTAGAAAGATACCATGCAATCCACGCTTGTCTAACTTGGAGCTTTGTGGTGAGTGAACCCACATGTCAGAACCAAAAATTTTCATGTGTTTGATGTATGGTTTCTTGCCAAACATCTTCTCATAGGGGGTACAACCAATCGCTGAAGATAACCTGCGATTATAACTGTAAACAAAACACGAGAGAGATTCGGCCCAATAACTCTCTGGAAGATTTGCATCATGCAGCAAGGTTTTTAACCCTTGAAGCAATGTCTGAATTGCCCTCTCGCAAAGTCCATTCTGCCATGGCGAGCGAGGACTAGACAAATCGTGTTGAATTCCTTTCTCAGTCAGAAAAGCTTCAAACTGCTGAGAAGTGCATTCCCCCCCCCCCCGCGATCAGTGAAAAGAGTCTTTATCTTCTTACCATGCACATTTTCCAACCAAGCACAGAATTCCTTGAACCTAGGAAAAGCCTCTGATTTCTGCTTGAGATTGTACACATAAATATACCTGGAAAATGCATCAATGAGAACCATGAAGTACCTATTTCCACCCAAAGAGGGCGATAGTGGTCCAACCAAATCAGCATGAACAACCTGGTATGGTTCTGTAGCTTGCCTACTAGACACCTTACCTTTCGCAGCCATTTTCACCTTGTTTGCTGCGCATGCTTTGCACTTCATGTGGTACCTGCAGGGTGTAATAGTCATACCTTCAACCAAGGCAGGCATTTTAGATACTGCCTCAAAATTCAAATGACCAAATTTCCGGTGAAAATCATGAATACATCCTGCATGCAAACTTTTGTTAGAACCTGCAATGCAACAAGTTTCATCCTGCACAACATCATCATAATACAAAATAAACAAACGATCAACATATTCAGCATGCAATACATAATCGTTTTTCTTTGTGATGGTGCATTTCTTGTTCTTGAAGGAAACGTCAATGTTCCGTTCATTCAGCTGCGCAACGCTGAGTAGATTATGTTTGGCGTCTGGTACATAAAGAACATCTCGTATCGATAAGTCCAAACTGCGAAGAACAACAGTTCCGTAGCCTTGACTGGGGATCGTGTGGCCATCCGCCTGGTGAATCGCACCTTCCTGCGGTGTAAAAGACACGAACAGTCGCTTATCGTTGCACATGTGATGCGTTGCAGCCGAATCCACCACGAAGAAAGATCTAGACATCTTATGGACCTTTGCAACCTTTGGAGTGAAGCGTGAGACCATTGCCTTGTGCTGCGTTGTCCTGGACACCGGACCTTTGCCTTTGCTCTGGCCTTTTCCACGCGATGAGCTTTCGCTGCGCTGCTCTGTCTTGGCCCTGGGATATCTGCATTCCCTCTTCATATGGCCTAGACGTCCACACGAGTAGCATTTCACTGCCTTCAAAGCTTTGGCGCCATCTGGTGGTTCCACTGCACTCTGGGATGACGTCTGTGAAGACTCCCCCTTACCCATGCAGCTAGCACCCTGGTGGTCTGCTTCATTCAGAATCACGGCAGTATCACAGGCTACTCTGAGCTGAGCATGTGGCTGATTGGCATCAGATTCCCCACTTGCATCAGCCAGCCTTCTGCAGCTAGCCATCATGACTCTAGCATTAGCCTTCTGCGTCATCTCTGCTGCTTTAAATCAAGCTGCTTTATACTAGCTGCATCTCTGCTGCTTCAAACCTCATTCCAAAGGCACTTTTAAAAGGTGCTTTCGGTTTCCCCCAGCCATCCAAGCCTCTACGCTTGTGCCGTGGCAAAACGGCCTTAAAAGTTCAAAGTCCAGCCATAAAGCCATTAATTAGGAGCTGGCAGGCTGCCCGGAGCATGAGCACATACCTCTCAATCAATCAACTTGACGCAGAGAAGATAAGACCGGTCCGTTTCTCTGTTCCTTTGCCGGAACTCCGACTCGACCTCCGGAGCCCATCCGTCAGATAGATCGCGTTATTCTGGGCCCAGGACCAAAAATGTTGATTTTGCAGAGTCCCGTACACAGCAGAAGAATGAGCAGTACATGCCACATGCTTAACTTGCTTTATTTACACTTCAATGCTGAGAGTTTACAAGCAGGCATCTTGCCTCTGCTAGAGCAGAGAAGCCACTCCTCTTTCCTCGGAAACAAAGAACTCCGAGAGAACTGTGAAAAACAGGAAACCAGTGTACGTCACATCCAGTCTCCTCTTCCCGTGAGAAAACCCAACAGCAACTGACTGTGGAATGTAAACACCTGTCTCGTGACAAGCACTTCGCTGCACAGAGAAGAAAGCAGAAACCAACACTAACAAATGGGGGACAATGCTGGTGCCACCACTGTGACCAGCTATGGCAACGATTCCCGGGAGAAAACCAGGAGGAGGACAGGTCAGAGGAGTCCCAAGGGAACAGTGGTGCAGTGAGGCCCGTAGAGCAGGAGGGGTCAGCAGGGGAGGCAGAATCAGTAAACACAGAGAGGATCCGCGAGGCCGAAAGGACACCGGAACCAGAGCCATGACTGAACGGCCCCATCACAGCCAGCATCCTCGGAACACGAGCCAGAACCAGAACCCCTGACCAGGGAATGGGAACACCCCAGGCCTCAACGCATACATAGGCGGCCAGCGTACCTTGAGGACTACGAATGCAACCTCCTGGGCAGGACTGGAACTAAGAGGGGAGGGGTGTTATGTACTGAGCTGAATAGGATCCAAATGCAGCAGTCTCACTGGTCCTAGAACAATAGGATCCAAAATGCAGCAGTCTGATTGGTCCCAGAACAATAGGATTCAGAATGCAGAACTCTCCTTCACAGGAGGGCAGGGTTGCAGGCTGGCGCCCGTGCTTAGCGGGAGTGTGTCTTGCCCCTGTGCCATTGGGGAGTCCTGGCCTCATGTCACGGTCGCAGCCAGCCAATCTGGCTGTGTTATGTACTGAGTTGAATAGGATCCAAATGTAGCAGTCTGATTGGTCCTAGAACAATGCAGCAGTATGATTGGTCAGCAGGAGCCACCCAATCCAGCTCCAGGTGGAAGTGAATCCGCAACCTGATTGGCCTACAGGAGAATCCAGGAATTAGCCAATCACGTGCGGCCCATTGTGTAAATAATGTACATAAAGCAGATATTTTGGGGGAACTTTCATTCCTCACTACTATGAGCTGAATAAAGAGCATGAAATCCACACTCGACTCCGAGTATATTTCAGGCTGTCTGGGGAGGGTGTGGTTTGCCGCATTTAAGTGGCTGTGGGGCCGGGATCTCTCCCTTCCACTCCTGTTTTTCACGGATCTTCGTTGCCCTTCTGCTGCCTGAGATTCGTGGAGTCACCGCTGCTCCTTCAGAGCTGCTTGAGGCATTGGGAAAGCTTGGTTTTGCTGAGGGGAGGTTGTGGCCTCCACCTACCCCTCCCCTTTAAGGGTATTCCTTTAAAGGAATCTGAGGGTCGTGGTTCCTGCCCGAAGCCCAGGTGGTGACTAGGGCCATGGCACGACTGTTCCGGTGACCCTGGGGGAGCTCCGAGTTTATGTACATCAACAGGACTCCCGCTACTGGTGGTTAACCCTTGAGAGACTTTCTGCATGGTGGGCAAGAGTCTGATATATTCATTTCGGGTCCAATGCCTAAAAGCAATACCACTCACGTTCTTCAACCAATGAAGTTGTTGCCTTTCTTAGCCCATTAACCTAAAATGCTGGTGTCCACGTGTCTTTATTCACCAAAGGAGGGGGTGCGGGGCCTTGACATGCAGTGAACATGATGAAATGTGCTTCCATGTCAAAAAGATTTACTCTGCACATAGTAAAACTGGCCTGTTGTGGAGAATGTTCTAGCATCTTCCTTTCACTGGCATGCTAGTTTTTAATTGCAATGATTTCTTTTTGCACCCAGGAGCATTTCATTATGCAAGCTTCCCTCCTGCCTTAAGAATTGGTGCACCTGTTCAGTAAGATGTACCTTTCAACTCAAATACCATACAGTGATACCTCTGGTTACGTACTTAATTCGTTCCAGAGGTCCGTTCTTAACCTGAAACTGTTCTCTTTTTTTTATTGCTTTTTATTGAAATTTCCACAAAAAACAGAAAAATACAAAGAAAAAATTAACAAACAAAAATAAAAAAGATAACACTCTTATTAGTCAATGTTAAGTATCATCCACTTATTTACACAGCGTTAACACACGTCCTGACCTCCCTCCTATCCTGTTACGGTTTTCTTACATTTTTTTCTTCTCCTGCAGTTTCTAAATCTGTGATTTACGCATAACAAGGTTTATGTTAGACCTACTGTAGTTTTTAAATTGTTACAGTTACTTTCAATGTACATCACAAATTTACTCCATTCTTCAATAAATTTTGTTTCTTTTTGATGTCTAATTTTGTTTGTCATTCTTGCTAATTCTGCATATTCAAATAATTTTGTTTGCCAATCCATAATCGTGGGGGTCTCTGCTGATTTCCAATTTTGAGCTATCAATATCCTGGCTGCCGTTGTCGCATACTAAAATAAATTCTGGTCTTCTCTTTTAATTTCATCCCCAATTATTCCTAAGAGGAATGCCTCTGGTCTTTTTAAGAAGGTCAACCTAAAGATTTTTTTTTAGTTCATTATATATGAGCTCCCAATTTTTTTTTATTTTGTCACACGCCCACCACATATGGTAAAAATCCCCTTCCTTCTGCTTACATCTCCAACATGCTTTATTTCCACTTTTATACATTTTATCCAATTTTACCGGTGTGATGTACCAACGATACATCATTTTCTCCAAATTTTCTCTTAGCGTGACACATACTGTAAATTTCATTCCTCTGTTCCATAACCTCTCCCACTTGTCATACTCTATGTTGTGTCCAATGTCCATGGCCCATTTTATCATTACCTCCTTTACCAATTCCTCTTTTGTGTCCCATTCTAACAACAAGTTATACATCTTGGCTAAAAGTTTAGTTTTCCCTTCTAACATTTCTATCTGGTATCTAGATTTTTTCTCATTCATCCCCAATTTTTTATCCTCATTCCAAAGTGCATTTATCTGATGATATTGCAGCCAACCTGTCAATCTATCTTTCAGTTCGTCATATGATTCAATCTTACAACCTTTTTCCGCTTTAATCAGTATGTCTTCATATGTTAACCTTTTCGCTTCCATATTCACTTTTTTTATCGTTAGGATATCTGTCGGAGATAACCACCAAGGAGTATTTTTTTCTAAAAGTTTCTTATTTCCCCCCCAAATTTCAAGCAATGCTCCTCTGAAAATATGATTGGAAAATCCTTTATGGACCTTTCCTTTGTTGAGCCACAAGTAAGCATGCCAACCATATCTATTGTTAAAGCCTTCTAAATCTAACAAATCCAAGTTCTCCAGAGTAATCCATTCTTTAAGCCAACACAAGCTGGATGCCTCATAATATAGTCTTAGGTTTGGCACAGCAAAGCCCCCTCTTTCTCTTCTATCTGTTAATATTTGGAACTTAATTCTCGGCCTCTTTCTTGCCATATAAATTTTGAAAGACTTTTTTTGCCATTCCTTAAAAATCGAGGATCCCCTAATTACCAGAATAGTTTGAAACAAGAACACCATTTTCGGGAGGATATTCATCTTGATTGCCGCCATCCTTCCGGACCATGAAAGTTTTAACCTATTCCATATATCCATATCTTTTTTAATCTCTTTCCACATAGGTGTATAATTGTCGCTAATTAAATTAATATTTTTTGAGGTTAACCAGATATCTAGATATTTGACTTTTTTGTGACTTTAATTCCACATTCCTGTTCTATGTTCTCTTTTGTATTCCTATCTATATTTTTCACCAACATTTTAGTCTTTGTTTTATTTAGTTTGAAACCTCATACTTTGCCGAATTCATCTAATTGTTTCAAAACTTTGCCGACGCTTGTTTGTGGTTCTTCTAATGATAACATTAGGTCATCCGCATAAGCTTTTAGCTTATATTCCTTAGTACCAACTTTAATTCCTCGTATCTCTGGCATAGATCTCACCTTGTTTGCTATGACCTCTAATACCATTATGAATAGTAAAGGAGAGAGAGGGCAACCTTGTCTTGTTCCCTTCATAATGTTGAATGTGTCTGTCAAATTGTTGTTAACAATTAATTTAGGTGTTTGGTTAGAGTAGATCGCCTTTATACCTTTTATGAAGTTGCCCTCTGTCAGGGAACTGCCATCGCAACTAGCGGAGGAGGCGAGGCTCCACAGCGATGCTGGAGAGGGGCCAAGCAGCAAGAGAGGCAGGTCTCCGGCTGGTGAAGATAATCAGCGCTACACCAGGGATAGAGGGGGGCCGATGGGGGAAGCAGAGAGGAGGCTCCAGGACTCTTCGCAGGAGACCAGTGAGGAGAGCACAGGTCCTCCACTGCCCACACCCACCCTGCGCAGAAGACTTCCGTGCAGGGAAAGTAGGTGGCGACTTGGCGTCAAAGAGCTTCTTTGCTGGAAGAGGTTCAAGAAACGCCCACTGACGGATTCTGCCAGCGATTGAACAGCCACGGAGTGGATGGCTGTCCAGCGAGAAATGGTTTAACCAGGCAACCTAGCCCACAGAGACGGTAAATTACGCACAAGCAACCCCTAAAGCCATTACAGCAATCCGTCAGTCCCTGAAGTTGCTTGTGTGCAGCGACAGGCAGGGGAGCATAATGAGTCAAACCGGAGAAGCCGGAGCCACGGAGCAAGCAGCTGGAGTGCAGAATCTGGTGGAGAGGAACCGAGATTTAGAACAGCATGTGGCTCTGCTGACGGCGAGGTTGGAAGAACAGAGGGCTCAGGATGCCAAGGTCAGACCCACCCCCATCGCAAGGAAGGTACCGGGGCTGGTGCACAAGTTTGGGGGAAGCCCCAGGACTACAACGCGTTCTGAACGAAAATAGAGTACGCTTTGGAACTGCAGCATGATGACTTTGCGGATGATGGGGAGAGGGTGGCCTACATTGTGGGGCATCTGGAGGATGGGGCGCGGGAATGGATGAGGCCCCTAATGGCAACGCAAAATGCCGCCTTGAAAGACGTCAGGAAATTTTTTCAGGCAATGAATGCAATGTTTTCAAGCGAAGTGGAGCAAAATGTGGTTCGACGGCAATTGATGGGGTGCAAGCAGGGGAGCCAATCTGTTAGAGAGTACTGGTCGCGCTTTGCGATGTTAATCCACCGGCTTGGGTGGGATCTGGACGCTGAACCCATTCAGATGTTGTTTGAGGAGGGGTTGTCCCCAACGGTCAAGGATGAGCTTTCCCGTGTGCCCCACCCGCAGTCGATGGACCAGCTGACCAAGGCTGTGCTTGCGATTGGAGCAAGACAGGAAGCTCGGGCTCAGGAGAAGAGCGAAGGGAGAGGGGAACGTTACCATGACTACCACATTCCTGAAATACCGAGGCAGCCTTCCCAGCCGGCTGAGCCAATGGAAATAGATGGCGCGCGCGAGGTTTCAAACACCACTGAAGGGCGCAAGAGGGAGGGAAAGGATTGGAAAACCCACAAGAAGTGTTTCCTCTGCCAACGGCCAGGACATTTTGCCAGGGTCTGCCTTCATAGAAAGGCCTGGCAAGGGATGGTGGCGGCTGCTGGCTGTGAGGGGAAGGGGGAAATGGATCAGGCCCAGGGAAATGGCCAAGCTTGGCTGCCAATCAGCGAGGGCAGCAGCCAAGCCAACAACCAATAGAAGTGCCCCAACCAGAACCTCTCAGGGCAGCCATAGCCATAGAAGTGGTGCTAGAACTCCCAAATGGGCACCCAGTCTAGGTGAAGGGGCTGCTGGATTCAGGCAGTTCCTGCAATTTCTTCAGCAAGAGCTTCGCTCTGGAACACCAACTCCACCTGCTGCCTCTGGATTTTCCCTTGCAAGTGACAACCATCGACGGCAGGGAACTTCTGGGAGGGGAGGTGACGCACCAGACCCCACCAATGAGAATGAGGGTGTCCAGGCACACAGAGACCATTGCCTTTCACGTAGCCACACTGTCAGGACCCCCAATAATACTGGGAATGAGCTGGCTGGCACTGCATGATCCAGTAGTGGCATGGCATCAGCGGTCAGTCACCTTTGGGTCAGCTTACTGCTTGGAACATTGTCTGGGGGGGGGGAACCCCAAGGATGACAGTGGCCAGGGTGGCTGGAATGGCTGTGGAGCCAAAAGGGAAGGTGCCTGTGCTGGTCCCGGGGGGAAGGTTACTGTTACCGTAGTCAAAGTTCAGTCCTGAGTCACTAGCCTGGAATTAGTCCACAAGGTGCGAGGCGAGGTCCGAAGCAGGGAGCTGGGCGGGGACAGGAACACTCAAAGATCAGAAGCAGGAAACCGGGCAGGGAACAGGAACACTGGAGGAACAGGACTGGATGCTGGCCGAAACAGCTCTTCAATGACGACGCTGCTCCCGCAACCTGGGACCGGGCTGACTGGCCTTTATCTTCTCTGAGGCCAGGGGCGGTCCCGGCCCCCAGGAGCCCCGCCTCCCCTGGCCTTAAGGCGAGCACTCCTCCTGGGAGAAACTAGTTCCCTTCGCCTCTCTGCCCTAAGCCTCTGCAGTTCAGGAGAGGCTGAAGGGTTACTGGGCCCAGGGGGAGACTCACCTGCAGGCACTGAGTCCTCAACCACCTCTGGGGCCAGAATGGATTCACCTGGTGCCTGCTCCTGAGGATCCGGCCCAGGTGCTGGCTCCTCAGAATCAAGGCCCTGCCCCAGTTCAGTCGGCCCTGGAGGCGGGGACTCCTGTGCCAGCTGGGATTCCTCCGGTTCAGTCTCAGAATCGGAATCCCAGGCCATCACACCGCCACCCCAATATGCAGACCTGCAGGAGGTCTTCAGCGAGAAGGAGGCGGATAGACGACCACCCCATAGGCCCTTTGACTGCCAAATCAACCTACTCCCAGGGGCTCAGTTGCCAGTGGGTAAACTGTATGCCATGTCGGACAGGGAGATGCAGGAGTTGCGGGAATTTATTGACAAGAACCTGAAAAGAGGTTTCATAAGAGAATCAAGGGCGGTGGGGGGCAGTCCGGTGTTCTTTGTGGACAAAAAGGATACTAATCAGCCCAGATTAGTCATAGATTTTAGGGCCTTGAACCTTGTATCAGAACCCATGACCTTCCCAATGCCCAGGATTGACGATATTTTAACAAGGGTGAGGCAGGGGAAAATTTTTACCAAGCTGGACCTCAGGGGAGCATACAATTTGATCAGGATGAGGGAGGGGGACGAATGGAAAACCACCGTGTTCACCCCACTGGGAGCCTTTGAGTACTTAGTTATGCCCTTCAGATTACAGTCGGGCTCCGCCTGCTTTCAGGCTTTCATGCACCATGTGTTGGGGTCCCTGCTGTACAAAAACTGCGTAGCCTTCTTGGACGACGTCTTAATCTATTCTGACAATGAGAAGCAACATGTCAAAGACGTCAGGGAAGTGCTAAAGAGACTGCAGAAGCACCAGTTGTGGGTCAAGCTGGAAAAATGCCAATTTCACACAAGGGAGGTCGAGTTTCTGGGGTACAAGTTGTCAGACAAGGGCCTAGCTATGGACCTCAGCAAGGTGCAGGCGGTACTGGAATGGAAGGCCCCCCAAGACCCGGAAGGACGTGCAGAGGTTCCTAGGGTTCAGCAACTTCTACAGGAAGTTCATCAAGAACTTCGCCCATTTAACAGCACCCATCACAGACTGTCTCAGTAGCAAAAAGAAGTTCGTCTGGACGGAAGGGGCCCAGCAATCCTTTGAAAGCCTGAAGAAAGCGTTCGCGTCGGAAGAGCAGCTCCTGCACGTGGATCTGGAGAAGCCCATGAGGCTAGAGACCGACGCGTCAGACCGGGCCATAGGAGCCGTACTTTTGCAGCCAGGAACCCAGCAAGACTGGAGGCCGTGCGCCTTTTTCTCGAGGAAGCTGAACAAGTCGGAGCAGAACTACACGGTGTATGACCGCGAACTGCTAGCTATCTATGCAGCGTTTCGCCGATGGAGACATCTGTTAATAGGGGCGCGGCACAAGATCCAGGTTTGCACGGACCACAAGAACTTGGAGTACTGGAGGACTGCGCGAGTACTCAACCAGAAACAGATTCGATGGGCACAAGAGTTCACCAAGTTTTCCTTCGAGATCCGGTATGTGCCAGGAGAGGAGAATGTTAGAGCCGATGCTCTCTCCCGAAAGCCGGAGTACATGGAAGGAGAAGGACCGCTGGAAGCCCGACACATGTTCCCCGAGGACAGATGGGTGTGTGGGGGAGTGTTGGTTGGGAAACGAGAACTAGCCAAACTCACCAGGGACGACGAGTTCGTCCAAACTAAAATCAGGGAACTACGGGAAGGAAGGGAAAACCATGGAGAGTTTGAGGAAAAGGAAGGGGTACTGTACTATAAGGGGGCACTGTACGTACCGGGGGAGTCCTTGAGGGGAAGGGTACTCAAACAACTCCACGACAACCCAACAGCGGGGCACTTTGGTCAGCTCAAGACCATGCTGCTTGTCACCAGGCAGTTCTGGTGGCCAAGGGTAAGGGAAGATGTACGGGAGTACGTACGGGGGTGCGACCGCTGCCAGAGGGCAAAGGGGGAGAGGGCGGCCGCTGCAGGGTTACTGGAACCCTTACCCACCCCGGGAAGACCCTGGGAGGTGGTGTCCATAGATTTTATGACAGATTTGCCCAAATCAAGGGGGAAGACAGCAGTCATGGTAGTAGTCGATCTACTGACAAAAATGTGCCATTTCATAGCTTGCTCACATGCGGTGACGGCAGAGGAAACGGCCAGGTTGTTTGTGGATCACATCTTCAGGTTGCATGGGGCTCCCTCAAGGGTCATCTCAGTTCGCAGGAAACAATTTACTTCAAGGTTCTGGAGGAAGCTCATGAGCTTGCTGCAGGTCGATGTGGGCTTCTCAACGGCGAGACACCCGGAAACCAACGGGCAAGCGGAACGAGCGAACAGTATACTCCAGCAATACCTACGCTGCTACGTCAGCGAGAGACAGAACGATTGGGTAGAGAAACTAGCGCTGGCTGAATTTGCATACAATAATGCTGAACACGTGTCCACGGGAATGAGCCCGTTCATGGCCAATTATGGGTGTCACCCCAGGGCCTTCCCAGGGAGGGGGGAGGAAGGGTGGAGCATACCTGCAGTAGAGCAGTTTGTGGAAGAAATGGAGGCCTTGCACCATAACTCCAGATGAATTTGGAGAGGGCCAAGGAAATCTACAAGAGGCAGGCAGACAGGCACCGTCGGGAAGGGGAGACCATACGGTTGGGAGACCGGGTGTGGTTGTCAACCCAAGGGTTACCCTTTAAGGGAGGGTGCAAGACGTTGCAGCCGAGGCGGCTGCGCCCTTTTGAGGTAACTCAGCAGGTGAACCCCGTGGTATTCAGGCTCAAGCTGCCTGACAGCATGAAGTTACACCCAGTGTTCCATAGGTCCCTACTCTCTCCGTACAGGGAGGGGCGGGAATTCCCGGGATGGGAGGGAGAAGTCACCACACACCTGCAGGTAGAGGAGAGGGAACACCACAACCAAGCCACGGAAATACTCGATTCCAGGTGGCGAGGGCGCAAGGTAGAGTACTTGGTAGCGTGGGAGGGAGAACCCCGGTCAGAAGACACGTGGGTTCCCACGGAAGCAATCAATGACGGGTATCTAGTGGAAGAGTTCCACAGTCGGTTCCCACACAAACCACAACCAGCAGCGAGGTTCTGGGAGGAGCACTTTGGCACCACCGATGATGAGGAGGACTTTGACGGTTTTCCTGCCTCTGAAGAGGAGGGAGGAGAAGCGTCGGAGGGGGAGGATTCAGACTGGGAGGACCACCCCGCGGGGAGAGATCAGAGCGGGTGGGAAGCGGGGTTTGAATCCTCTGAGGATGGTGACAGCTCCTTCCGGGGATTCCCTGCATCGTCGGCCGAGGACAGGGACGAAGTTGGATCCAAAGGTCGGGCTGGGGGTGGAGGGGGTTCTGGGGGGGAGATGGATGTCAGGGAACTGCCATCGCAACTAGCGGAGGAGGCGAGGCTCCACAGCGATGCTGTAGAGGGGCCAAGCAGGGAGAGAGGCAGGTCTCCGGCTGGGGAAGATAATCAGCGCTACACCAGGGATAGAGGGGGGCCGATGGGGGAAGCAGAGAGGAGGCTCCAGGACTCTTCGCAGGAGACCAGCGAGGAGAGCACAGGTCCTCTGCTGCCCACACCCACCCTGCACAGAAGACTTCCACGCAGGGAAAGTAGGCGGCGACTTGGCGTCAAAGAGCTTCTTTGCTGGAAGAGGTTCAAGAAACGCCCACTGACAGATTCTGCCAGCAACTGAACAGCCACGGAGTGGATGGCTGTCCAGCGAGAAACGGTTTAACCAGGCAACCTAGCCCACAGAGGCGGTAAATTACGCACAAGCAACCCCTAAAGCCATTACACCCTCTATCCCCATTTCCTCCATAGACTTTAACAAAAAATGCCATGAGACGTTATCAAACGCCTTTTCAGCGTCTATAAACAATAAAGCCGCCGGTATTTCATTTTTGACTTCCAAATATTCAATAATATTTATAATATGTCTGACGTTATCCTTTAACTTTCTGTTTGGAAGGAATCCGGCTTGATCTTTATGTATGACATCTTTTAAACAATTTTTAAGTCTGTCTGCCAATATTCCCACAAAAAGTTTATAATCGTTATTCAGCAATGAAATAGGTCTGTAATTTTTTATGTTCAAACTGTCCGTATCTGGCTTGGGAATCAAGGTTATATGTGCATCTTTCCATGAATCTGGTAAGTTCCTTCCTTACAAAATACTATTCATCACCTCACATAGCACCGGGGTTAATTGATCCCCCAGTGTTTTGTAATATTTGGCCGACAAACCATCTGGGCCTGGGGCTTTGCCCAACCTCATCTTGTTTATTGCCTCTTTCACTTCTTCTTTCGTAATTGGTTTGTTCAGCTGTATTTTTCCTTCTTCACCTATGTGTTTTCCCTTGTAATCTTCAAAGTACTTTCTTATTTTGTCTGGGTCTTCATTTTCTCTTTTATATAGGTTTTCATAGTATTTATGAAATGTTCTCATAATTTCCTCCGGATTTTCTATTTGCCGTCTGTAATGGGAGTTGGGGTTGCTTGTGCGTAAGTCGCAAACTGCTCCAGGCTGGGTTGTATGGCTAAACCTTTCCCTGGCTGGACAGCCCTTACACCTTGGCTGTCTCAGTCACTGGCAGAATCCGTCAGTGGGTGTTTCCTGAACTTCTTCCAACATAAAAATTCTTTGACACCAAGTCTCCGCCTAGCTTCCCTGCGTGGAAGCTTTCTGTGCAGAGTAGGCGTGCCAAGCGGAGGTCCTGTGCTCTCCTCGCTGATCTTGCTGGAAGAGTCTCGGAGCCCTCCCTCCGAAGCCCTCAGCCTCCCCTTTCTTCCTGGCGTCACTCTGATTTCCTTCCCCAGCGGAAGCTCTCCCTCTCTCCTTGCTGGTTCCCTCTCCCGCATCATTGGGGAGCCTTACCTCCCCTCTTGGCTCCTTATGGCAGTTCCCTGACATCCACCTCCGCCCCAGGGCCCTCCTCCCCCCCCCCCGTCCGTTCCTTGGACGGTGATGCGGGGACTCCCTGGAAGGAGCTATCCCCTTCCTCAGATGATTCAAACATAGCTCTCCACCTGCTGCTGTCTCTTTCCGCTGCCCAATCTCCCCAGTCGGATTCCTCTCCCTCGGATACCCCATAAACTCTTCTTCATCATCCGTGGTGCCAAATTGCTCCTCCCAGAACCTCTCTAGTGGTTTCGGCTTCCTTGGGAACCTGCGATGAAACTCCTCCTGCAGATACTCATCCCTGATCCCTTCTGCGGGAACCCAAACGGATCGGATGTTATCTTCTCTGCGTCAAGATGATTGATGAGAGGTATGTGCTCATGCTCCGGGCAGCCTGCCAGCTTCTAGTTGATGGCTTTATGGCTGGACTTTGAACTTTTACAGCTGTTTGCCACGACCAGGCAAAGGCTTCAAAGGCTTGGGGATGGCTGGAAAACCGAAAGTACTTTTGAACTTGCCTTTGGAATGAAGCAGCTGCAGAACACAGACGCAGCTTAATTTAAAGCAGCAGAGATGGCTAGCTGCAGAAGGCTGGCTGATGCTTTTGGGATTCCTAAGCTCAATAAGAAAAACTATACGGACTGGGTTCTATATGCAGAGGCAATTCTGTGGAAAGAGGGTCTGTTTAAAGTTATTACAGACAACCCCCCAGCTCCAGTCACAGATGAATGGAAAACTATGGATTCCAAAGCGAGGGGAACTCTTACATTGATAGTATCCCCAGAAGAGCTCTGTCTGTTGCGTGATAAGACCTCAGCCAGAGAAATTTGGGACGCTTTGAGAGAGGCTCACTTGAGGACAGAAGCTGGGTCCACTATGTTCTACTATACCAGGCTGCATGGTATGGCTCTTGCTGAAGGTGGAGATGTGCGTGCACATCTGATGGAGATGCAGAATCTGAGATATGAGCTGCAACAGAGAGGACTCACCTTTCCAGAGGCTGTGTATTCCTTCATGATACTACATTCTTTGGGTCCAAGTTGGGAGTCTGTTGCCACTCAGATTGCTCTTCAGCCAACTGCTCAGCTCACAGTAGACTATGTTACTGCCGTGATTCTGAATGAAGCAGACCGCCGGGGTGCTAGCTGCATGGGTAAGGGGGAGTCTTCACAGACGTCGTCCCAGAGTGCAGTGGAACCACCAGATGGCGCCAAAGCTTTGAAGGCAGTGAAATGCTACTCGTGTGGACGTCTAGGCCATATGAAGAGGGAATGCAGATATCCCAGGGCCAAGACAGAGCAGCGCAGCGAAAGCTCATCGCGTGGAAAAGGTCCGGTGTCCAGGACAACGCAGCACAAGGCAATGGTCTCACGCTTCACTCCAAAGGTTGCAAAGGTCCAGAAGACGTCTAGATCTTTCTTCGTTGTTGATTCAGCAGCGACCCACCACATGTGCAACGATAAGCGACTGTTCGTGTCTTTTACACCGCAGGAAGGTGCGATTCACCAGGCGGATGACCACACGATCCCCAGTCAAGGCTATGGAACTGTTGTTCTTCACAGTTTGGACTTATCGATACAAGGTGTACTTTACGTACCGGATGCCACACACAATCTACTCAGTGTTGCGCAGCTGAATGAACAGAAAATAGACGTTTCCTTCAAGAACAAGAAATGCACCATCACAAAGAAAAACGATTATGTATTGCATGCTGAATATGTTGATCGTTTGTTTGTATTGTATTATGATGATGTTGTGCAGGATGAAACTTGTTGCATTGCAGGTTCTAACAAAAGTTTGCATGCAGGATGTATTCATGATTTTCACCGGAAATTTGGTCATTTGCATTTGGAGGCAGTATCTAAAATGCCTGCCTTGGTTGAAGGTATGACTATTAAACCCTGCAGATACCACATGAAGTGCAAGCATGCGCAGCAAACAAGGTGAAAATGGCTGCGAAAGGTAAGGTGTCTGGTAGGCAAGCTACAGAACCATACCAGGTTGTTCATGCTGATTTGGTTGGTCCACTGTCGCCCTCTTTGGGTGGAAACAGGTACTTCATGGTTCTCATTGATGCATTTTCCAGGTATATTTGTGTGTACAATCTCAAGCAGAAATCAGAGGCTTTTCCAAGGTTCAAGGAATTCTGTGCTTGGTTGGAAAATGTGCATGGTAAGAAGATAAAGACTCTTTTCACTGATCGCGGGGGGGAATTCACTTCTCAGCAGTTTGAAACTTTTCTGACTGAGAAAGGAATTCAACACGATTTATCTAGTCCTCGCTCGCCATGGCAGAATGGACTTTGCGAGAGGGCAATTCAGACATTGCTTCAAGGGTTAAAAACCTTGCTGCATGATGCAAATCTTCCAGAGAGTTATTGGGCCGAATCTCTCTTGTGTTTTGTTTACAGTTATAATCGCAGGTTATCTTCAGCGATTGGTTGTACCCCATATGAAAAGATGTTTGGCAAGAAACCATACACCACACATGAGAATTTTTGGTTCTGACATGTGGGTTCATACACCACAAAACTCCAAGTTAGGCAAGCGTGGATTGCATGGTATCTTTCTAGGTTATCAGAAAGGTTCTTACAGAATAATGATGTCTGACTCTAAGACAATTAAGCTCACAAGAAGTGTTGAGTACAATGCCAAGTGGGGGGAGAATGTGGGAATTTTCCAATGTTATCCTGATGACAGTGATGAGACTGAGGATAGGCAACAGCAAAAGCAGCCACAACAACCCACACCCACTGATGAAGGTTCTGATTCTGAGTCTGAGAATGTTACCATCTTGATCTCTCTCTATTTCCAGAGATAGGTAGTTGTTTACCTCACCAAGATCTTTCATGTCAAAGTGCTCTTTCAATTGAGCTAGGGCGTTATTGTACATTGTGACATCCTTCTAAAAGAATAAAATATCATCAACATAAAACAAACAATACAGCTTCTTTTGTTCCTCCTCTTTGACAAATACACATGGATCAGCTTTCCCTTGCTGAAAACCTAGAGAAAACAATACTTCAGTGAGTTTTGTGTGCCAACACTGTGCACTTTGTTTGAGACCATAAAGGGACTTCTTCAGAGCACAAACAAATCCCTGTTTTACCTGTACACCATCAGGTGGAAGCATATAAAGTGATTCACCTAGAGATCCGTACAAAAACGCTGTATTCACATCGTGGTGACTAACGTGTAGATTCTCCTCTGCAGCTAGCTTGAGCATAAGCCTAATGCTCTCATACCTCACTGTGGGTGAGTAGGTCTCGTGATAGTCTTCACCTGGTACCTGTGCAAAACCTCTGGCTACCAATCTGGCTTTGTGTCTGACTATCTTGCCATTTTGATCTGTCTTCGCTTTGAAGACCCGTTTGCTTCCAAGCAGTTTCATTCCTGGAACTACTGGAACTAGCTCCCATGTTTTGTTCCTTTCTAAGGAATCAATCTCAGCCTTCATGGCATTTAACCATGGCTCAGCTTCCTTTGAATCCAAATCCTGGATTTCTTGGAAACTTAAAGGTTCAAATACCTTCTTGGAGCTTTTAACAGCTGCTACTGCTGCCTTAGCAAATTCATCAGCAAATCTCTTTGGAGGTCTGCCTTTTGTGGCTCTTTGTGACCTGCGAATTAGCCTTAAGTCCTCAACACTTTCCTCTTCCTTCTTAGGAGAAAAGTGACCTATTGTGAACAATGGTTCTTCCAATTCTTGATCAGAGCTTTCAGAGGGTCGCATAGAGGCTTTCGCACTCTTGAAATCCTCTGAATCATCCGATTCAGTTTCAGATTCAGAATCAGAACCTTCATCAGTGGGTGTGGGTTGTTGTGGCTGCTTTTGCTGTTGCCTATCCTCAGTCTCATCACTGTCATCAGGATAACATTGGAAAATTCCCACATTCTCCCCCCACTTGGCATTGTACTCAACACTTCTTGTGAGCTTAATTGTCTTAGAGTCAGTCATCATTATTCTGTAAGAACCTTTCTGATAACCTAGAAAGATACCATGCAATCCACGCTTGTCTAACTTGGAGCTTTGTGGTGTGTGAACCCACATGTCAGAACCAAAAATTCTCATGTGTTTGATGTATGGCTTCTTGCCAAACATCTTCTCATAGGGGGTACAACCAATCGCTGAAGATAACCTGCGATTATAACTGTAAAGGAAACACGAGAGAGCTTCGGCCCAATAACTCTCTGGAAGATTTGCATCATGCAGCAAGGTTTTTAACCCTTGAAGCAATGTCTGAATTGCCCTCTCGCAAAGTCCATTCTGCCATGGCGAGCGAGGACTAGACAAATCGTGTTGAATTCCTTTCTCAGTCAGGGTGACTTCCGGCGGATCGCGAAGTGGAAGCAAGTGGGATCTCTTGCTCGCAGGAGTATCCAGCTATCGGGAGAGAAAAGGGGGGTTTGCAAGGGCGCCGCAGCCCCCCAAACACTCTTGGAAGGGAATCCAAGAGGCAGGGGTCCCAGCTCTGCCGTAAAAATTCTCCCCCGGCCACCAAGTAACCCCCTTTTTGGAGGTGACGAGTGTGGCGGGGTTGAGACGTCGGCAGCGGGAAGCCATTTCTATCTCTCCTCAGCGAAGCCCCGGGCTTGCGCACAAAGCGATCCGTTCTCAAACAAGAAGAAAACGAATTGGGACTTTGAGAAACTAAATTCTATGCTTGGATTCGGACCAATTTGGATTAATTTGGACTAATTTGTGGCGGCAGGGTGCTAAAAAGGAGGTCAGCCTTGCTGGGAATCTGATTTTAACACAAGAAGAATTCGCGGAGCGGAAAGACTGTAAGTTACGACAAGCGGCAAAGTTTCTTTAAGGATATTACGAGATATTTGTGGGGGGAAGCCTCTCCAAAAGAGTGACTCCGTAATAAATAAAAGGGAGAGGAGTGTGGAGAAGCATTTATAAACAGTACCGGAGAATTCTCTGTGAGTGGGGGAAAGAGAAAGGAAGACAGCGAGATTACTTTCACTTTAAAAAAAACAACCTGCATAATTAAGCTACGGACTCGGAGGCATTGATGTGGAACGATATAAATAAATGCAACTCAAGTAATATAAGAGATTTAAGACGATAGACACCTAACCTTTTTATTTTTTGGTTTCTTCTGTTGGGATATTTAAGGACTTTGAGACTGTAAAGCCTTTATTTTTCATATAAAGCAGACTCTCCCCCCCTCGTGTGTTTGAAGTTATATGCAAGGGATACAAAGCGCCATTTTGTTGCCAAAGAAGAACACACTGGTGGCTATTTAGTTACCAGGGAAAAGAACTTTATCTACCCCAGAATAGTGGATACATTTGGGCTCGCACTGCTTTGTTTTTGCTCCCTCTTCATTTTTTTCTTTTTTCCTCGCTTTTTTGCCTTTTCTCTTTTTTGTCGGGTTTTGGGGGGGTTCCCCCTTTACATTCTCTACTCGGAATTTGGACTTTGGATTTGGGATTTTGGAACTTTGAAGCTTGGATTACTGGATTACTGGATTAAAAGGATATGATTTGTGAAAGAGACTGTTGGAAAGTTTGAAGAAAGATTTTGGTTACTGTTTTAATTTAAAATTCGCAACAAATCCCTGGGATTTAGCCAAGCAAGTGGCAAGAAGATATTGGTGGGCCTCTCAATTTATTTTGCTGCTGTTTATTAACAAATTGATTAACTCTTCTCTCTACCAGAATTCAATGTATTTTGATTTCATTTAGGGGGTGATAGATAGATATGAAAATTATATGACTGACATTAAGTTTAAGGACTTTATTTTGGTTTTATATTGAACAAAAAAAGTGTAAGAAATTAGATGTTTGGAGGAAGTTGATTTATTTGCTGAACTGTTAATATCTACCAGGTGGTGGGAAAACAAATTATTGGCTGTTTTTTGTTTGTCTTAATTTTCGTTATTTCTGAGAAAGTTACAAAGGAGAGGAGAAGGTAAAAATGTCGCACACTCAGAAAAAGACTGAAGAAGCAACACCAGGAGGGAGAAAGAGTTCGAGACAAGAACCTGACTGGAAAGCAGATATTGTAAAGATGTTTTCAGAACTTAAGACGGATATAAAAAGTAGTGAGAAAAACCTTGAAAGTAAATTGGGTCAGATGGAAACTAAATTAGAACAAATGGATAATAAAATTGACTTAACAGTGAATGAACTGAAAGATCAGATGAAAGAAATTGTTAAAAAAAAATACTGAAATGGTCAAAAGAACACAGAATTTGGAAGAAGGAATGAAAAGGACAAAATTAGAGATGAGAGAGGTCCGAAAGGAAGAGGAAAAAATTAGGGCAGAAATGTCGGAAGTGAATAGAACGCAGGAAGAGATCTGGGATGCGGTTGCGATGAACGAACTTCGGCAACGGGAATCTAATTTGAGATTAAGATCTATGCCAGAAACCCAAGGAGAAAAGATTAAAGAAAAATTGACAGCAGAAATTGCCCAATGGTTGGATATGGAAATTGAAGAAGTGGAGAAAACGATACAAAATGCCTTCAGGATAAAAATAAGAACGACCAAAGCTAAAAAATTCCCCGGTGATTGTTTATTTTTAAAGATAAGGAAATGAGAGACCTGATTTTACAAAAAAACAGAGAAAAACGTCTAAACATTGATGGTAATTATATAATTATTTTTAAAGACGTGCCGGTGAGGTTGTTGAAAAAGAGAGATCGATACAGACAATTAGTACAAACGCTGAAGAAAAATGGCATAGAATTCAAGTGGGAATTTCCAGAAGGAGTGACATTTACATATAAAGGGAAGAGACACAGATTGACAAAATCAGAAGATGTGGAAAAATTCTTCAGAAGATATAGAGAACTGACTAGAGAAGGAGAAGTTGCAGAAGGGGCAGGAGCACGTGGTGATGAGGGAGATTCACTGGAGTTGGAGGAGGAGGAAGAACGAGGTAGAAGGGAAAGAAGAAGAGGAAGAGAGAAAAAGGATGAAGATGAGGAAAGTGAAGAAGATAAAGAAGAGAAAGAGAAGTAATAAGAAGGGGAAAATATATAACTTAATTGGCAGACATCATGGCTTTAAAATTATGGACATGGAATACAAATGGACTGAATGAAAGGAAAAAAAGGAATAAAGTGGTACAACATTTAAAACAGAAGAATTTGGATATCATTTGTTTACAAGAGACTCACGTTAAAAGAGCACATAGGAAAATTTTGGTTAATAAGAAATTGGGAAACGAATTTATTTCATCGGATAAAAGCAAGAAGAGAGGGGTGGTATTGTATATAAAAAGTAAATTAGAGGCACAACAACTATTTAAAGACGAAGAAGGAAGGATGATAGCAGTTCAAGTCAATTGGCAAGGAGAAAAATTAATAATCATCGGAGTTTATGCACCAAATGGAAGTAAAGCTGAATTCTTTAAAGGACTGGAGGAGAAGCTATTTGAATACCTGGACCAGAAAATAATAATAATGGGAGATCTGAATGGGGTGGTTTCAATGGAAATGGATAGACTGCGGGCTAAAGGCAAATCGAAAGAAGGGAAACTACCAAAAACCTTTTTTGATATGGCGGAAAACTGCAATTTGGTGGACATTTGGAGACTGAGGCATCCGTTAGAAAAACAATTTACTTTTTATTCAGATGTAAATCAAGCGATGTCCCGAATTGACCAGATTTGGGTTTCTGGGGAATTAACTACAAGAATATTGAAGATTGAGATCCAACCCAAAGTATTATCAGACCACAACGCGGTTAAAGCCATTCTAAAACGGAATGAAGAAAGATCTTTCAGGTGGAGACTAAACGAAAACCTTCTGGATGATCAAAAAATTGTGGATAGGGCTAAGAAATGTTTGACGGACTATTTTGTGAATAACTCTAACAAAGGAACGAAAACGAGTATGGTTTGGGACGCCAGCAAAGCTGTAATGAGGGGATTTTTTATTCAACAAAATTCAATCAAAAATAGAATGAGAGAAAAAGGGAAGAATGAAATTTTAAAACAAATAATGGAAAATGAAAAGAAACTGACCATAAGACCAAATGACGAGAGGGCTAAACAGAGTATGAAAATGCTTCAGACACAATTTGCAATGATAATCAATAAAGAAGTGGAATGGAATATAAAAAGGATGAAGCAAAAGAACTTTGAATTTGCAAATAAATCTGGAAAATGGCTTGCGTGGCAAATTAAAAAAAGGAAAGAGCAAAGTACGATTAATAAAATCAAAATAGAAGAACAAGAGATAGAGAATCCGAAGGGAATAAGGAAAGGATTTGTGGACTTTTACAAAGATCTATATAAAAGAAAAGAGAAGCTTAATATTAAGACAATAGAAGAATACTTGAAGAAGAAAAAGGTGCAAAAAATATCAGAAAGTAATAAAAACAAATTGAATGAACCAATAGGATTGGAAGAGATTTTAAGGGCAATAAAGGATCTAAAAAGTGGAAAGGCACCAGGACCGGATGGATTCAGTGCAAGATGTTATCGATAGAGCCGCGACGTCAGACAGCTTTACGATCCGCATCAATCACCTACAGCGGTCCGGCAGGCTTCCTCTCAAGCTGCGCAATAACTCCTGCTGTCTCTCCTTTCAGTCACGGCTTTTTAGCAGAGTAGAAGCACAGCGTGTAAAGCAGTCTTGCTTCTTGTAAGCACACATAGACAGGTTTGTCTATTTACAGCTCTTTATTCATACATTACAGCATTAAAGTCCAGGGCTCTTTCAGCCATGTCCAAAGGCACGTCTTTCTCTCTCAGATACACAGAGAGAAGTGAAAGTACAGGGAAAAACTCCTCCTTCTTAGCTTCTAAAAGCTTCTGTCTCCGCCCAGCTTCTGTAAGCTGACGTTAGCAGGTGACACACACCAGGGGAATTTAACCAGATAAATTCTGAACCATCACACCCCCCCTTGTGTCCCTGCGTGATACCTGCGCAACATCTTCAGTAACACCTTGTGAGATCGATCCCTTCCCCAATGCCTTGCGCCCTCTCTTGGCGTCCCTGTTTGGCATTTGTGGAACCACCTCACAACTCTCAGAATCGCACTGTGCGAAACTTACCCACGCACCTGTGGCCTGATACCTCTCTGGTGGGATACCTTTCGTTGTGCGACTGGACCTCCTAGGCACAAACTCAGGTGTTTCCTCTGACTCACTTTGATCAGCAGGTGAGTCCTCTGCATCATGGAATTCACCCTCTGACTTAAAGCGTCTTCGAATCCTCTCCATCACACTCACAGGAGAACTAGGCTGACTTTTGGGCAGTCTCTTAACAACTTGTGGAGATGCCACATCCTGCTCTTGACCCTGGTCAGTGACCTGGTCGTCATCAGCAGCCTCAGCCTCTGCTTCCGCCTCATCAGAACTGTCTTCTGGGTCAGAGAGACAATCTGAGAGAACATCACGCCTGACAGGAGTCTTTGACTTTACCTCCTCCTCTAAGAACTCAGCGTGTTTACTGATCAGCACCTTACTCTGATCACCTGACGGGTAGGCAAACCGCCATGCACGGGCATCTGGCTCATACCCACAGAAGATCATTTTCTGGACTTTGGCTCCATCTGGCCCTTGCAAAGCCTTCGGCAAAGCGACAAGCGCAGGAGTCCCAAAAGTCCGCAGAAAGTGAACCTGGGGTTTGCGGCCATTTAACAAAGAGAACGGTGTGTCACCTACCAGTGAGTTGTAGACACGATTCCAGGTGAATGACACAGCCCTAGTAGCCTCCACCCAAAACTCAGGAGGCAACCTGGCTTCTTTCAGCATCACCTGTGCAGCCTTAACCAGAGCCTCACTCCTCAGCTCTGCCACCCCCCCCTTGCTGGGGTGAATTAACTGTGTGGCGTATCCCTCTCTTCTGCAAGAACTTCTGCAACGCAGAACCAGTGTACTCAGCATTTCTGTCACTGATGATCGCTTGAACCCTGGTGGAGAACCTCTGTTCCACCCCCTCAATCCAGCTCTTGATCAGCTGTGCTGCATCCTCCCTGGATTTGAGACCGTGAGCCCAGGAACTCTGCGAGAAATTATCCAAAAAAGTTAGGAGAAACCTGGCCCCCCCTAGACTTGGTTCCTTGACAGGACCGGCCAAATCTATGTGTACCAGCTCAAAAGGTTTAGTGGCCACACGTTCCACCTTTGGGTAACTGCACCCTCTCACCTTTGCTTGCTTGCAAGTGTCACAATTAATGGCACTTCCACAATTTTGAATCCTACACCCCGTGGCAACCTCGGGCAGAGTCTGCAAGTCCTCTACCGACCCATGAATTGTTCTCTGATGCCATACGCATGCACATGTAACATGATGAGCGGGAATTGTAGCACGTTGGTTGGGAACTGTAGCACGCAACGCTTGTGCTTTCTCAACCTTCCCCTCACCCCCAAGAGACGTTTTAAGAATGAAAAGATCATTCTGTCCCTTCTGCACTTTGGCTAGTAACCTCCCCCCTTTGGAGATTGTGCAGACATCATTTTCAAAACAAACTTTGAACCCCTTATTCAACAAATAAGGCACAGATAGCAAACAGTGATGAATCTCTGGAACAATACAAAAATCCACCGTCTCCTGTAAAATAGAAAGAAAGGCATTAGTACATTTGAGAACTCTAGTTTTCTGTCCATTCGCGAACTTAATAGTTTGTCCCTTCGGAACTGCTGTGCAATTCCACCTCTCGACTGCAGGGGTCTCTGGAACCATGTTGCGGTTAGCTGCAGAGTCAATTACAAGGCTGAGCTGGAAATTTTCCACTCCGCCGTCTTCAAACACTGCCATACTCGCAGAAACTTGATAAGACTCTTCTCCCTGCTGTTTACCACGGCCACCTGGCTCAGCTCCATGCCTGCCTGTCTTCCCAGGCCTGTTGCCATGGAAACCTGCCTGATTCCCATGGGAAAAGTCCTTGAAAACATCCTGCATCGGCTCTCTGCTCCGGTGGGGGCAACTGCCACGCCGACGTTGAACTCCAGTGGAAAAACACTGCCCGGGGCTCCTCCCAGCTGGCCTGGCCTTCCTCCTTCTGGAACGGTGCCTTCCACCAGCTTGGCCCCCCCTGAAGCTCCTCTCTGCTTCAGCACAAAGGGAAAGCTCTTTAAACTCGCCTTTGGAACTCTTCGCCCCCCCGATCTGCTCACTAGCGCTCCAAGAGGCTAAGACATCGGGAACAGGGCCTGCCAGTCCAGCCTCTCCAGGACTCAGTCCATCACACAGACGTGTAGAAGCATTGCAACAGCTCCCCAACACTGTCTCAGCCCCCATTGGGCTTTCTGGGCACCCTTCAGCCCCCCCAGGGCTTCGGCCTTTCGCTGACGCCTCACACAAGCCCTTCAGCAAATTCCAGGCAGCCCACGCTGTCGTTACGCCCTCCAAATGAGGCCTCAGTGATGCATCAACGCATGCTTTGAGCATCTCTAGCTCTTGCAGCCTCTGGCTATCTTCAGCCAACACAGCCCCACAGCTTGCTTCACCTGCTCCAGCTGCTGGCCGGCTAAGGGGTGATTTTGGCTCCCATTGGCATGCTTCCCAAAGCCCTTCGACCAAGAACCATCCCCTTATTTGTCTGGACCATGTTGCCCAACTCTTTAGAGTGAGCTTTTCCAGTGGTATATTCTGGCTTTCAGCCATCTTCTCCCGTTCTCCCAAGGGGGCCCAAGCTTACTTACGAAGTACCAGCTTCCTCCGGCCTTCCCTTCCGTGGAGAAACGATATTTCAGCTGCGTCTCAGCTCCCAGCTTTTAGCTGCTTTTTCAGCTCCAGCTCTCTGTGTATCAGAAGCTCTCACTGCCTCTCGGAAGCAGGCAATTAATCATCTGCTCTCCGGCACCCAGTCAGCTCCCGTTGCGCTCCTCAGCCGCAGACCGCTGACTTCAAAGCATTCCTGAGGCTCACACCGACTGCTTTACGAGCGTTTTCTGACACTCCATAACCTGTGGAGATATCTATCGATCTTGCCTTATCGATAGAGCCGCGACGTCAGACAGCTTTACGATCCGCATCAATCACCTACAGCGGTCCGGCAGGCTTCCTCTCAAGCTGCGCAATAACTCCTGCTGTCTCTCCTTTCAGTCACGGCTTTTTAGCAGAGTAGAAGCACAGCGTGTAAAGCAGTCTTGCTTCTTGTAAGCACACATAGACAGGTTTGTCTATTTACAGCTCTTTATTCATACATTACAGCATTAAAGTCCAGGGCTCTTTCAGCCATGTCCAAAGGCACGTCTTTCTCTCTCAGATACACAGAGAGAAGTGAAAGTACAGGGAAAAACTCCTCCTTCTTAGCTTCTAAAAGCTTCTGTCTCCGCCCAGCTTCTGTAAGCTGACGTTAGCAGGTGACACACACCAGGGGAATTTAACCAGATAAATTCTGAACCATCACACAAGATACTATAAAGAAATGAAACACATCCTACTTGTACCGCTGAAAGAAGTAATGAATAAGATATTGGAAAAAGGAGAAATACCTGAAACATGGAAAGAAGCATACATAACGTTGATTGATTGATTGATCTTTATTACGGCCATTGACCCAATTTTAAAACCGCCAAAACTTACAAAAAAACAGACAAGAACCAAAGCAAAACAAAAACAAAAGACCAACATCATACATTACAACAAATTTGTAGCATAAACATCACCCTCTGCTCATAAATTAATAGAAGACATCAATGGTGATATCACCTAATTACATCCTAAACATAGATCATGGTTTAAAGGGATTATCCGAGCCACACAGGAGTCCATTTCTCTTCTTTAGGGATAGGACGCTGACCAAGAATCTGGCAACCATGAGTGATCTTAGGGGGTCATCATCATTTAATAGATATCTCAGTTTGGCTTCAGTCGTATCATCGGCAATTCCCTTAAGATATTGAGCAAGAAACTTGCTCCTGGCCGATAAGTGAAAAGCACAATCAAGAATTATGTGATGCAACGATTCCGGTGCCCCACAATTACAATCACATAAGAGCGATATCTGTCCATTGGAGAATCTATTTCTCAGCACGTTCGATGGGAAGGTGTTGAATCTTGCCTTTACAAAGGCATATCTATGAGCTGAGGAAGTTAAAGAATTCAAATAGTTTGAGAGCCTTAAGAGGGGTAATAAACCAAGATTTAGAGGTGAGCAGGTACCATTGCCCAAGATCATTTTCTGCTGCAAGTCCATCTCCTCTAGCTTACAGGTTACTGTTCTTTTAGCTGGAACTATGTCCTGCTCTAGTAATTTGGATGGGGAGATTCCCATTGCCGTTATTTTCAGCTGTAAATTTTTTACCCATGGGCTCTGGAAATCATCTCTCCACATACATTGTATCAAGTACAAGTTTGGGAGATTGTGCCATAGAGATAACCAGTGACAAAGTATGTGCTTCCACAGAGCATTTTCCAGGGATACAATATTAAGTTCCATGCGTAACGCTGTATTACTTACACAGTTGGGCAGTTTCAATATCCCTCTTAAAAACTGATTTTGAATGACCTCCAGGTGAGATAGGTTGGCAAAAGTCCCCCAAATTGAGATGGCGTAAGCAATTGTCGGGATCACCTTGGCCTTGAAGACTTTCAACGCCGATGGGATATGAAGGGCCCCATCGGTGAAGAAGAATCGCAAGATCGCCAAGGAGATAGATTTGGCTCTATTTGTAACATAGGCTACATGGGCCTTCCATCTGAGGTTATGTTGTAACCAGACTCCCAAATATTGGAATCTGTAGACTTGTTCGATGATTCTCCCATCAATTCTCCAATTATGGAGTTTCCGGCTCTTTGAGAAAATCAGGATCTTAGATTTTCCATAATTAATTGTAAGGGAATTTGCGTGACAGTATGATCCAAAAAATTTTAGGGCCCTCCTGAGACCTACTCTAGAAAAAGAAAGAATGACTGCGTCATCCGCATATAGTAACAAGGGGCAGCGATAAAGTGCTAGGCGGGGTGCATGAATCCTTTCTTGGGCCTCTATCAGGGGAGTCCTCATGTCACTTATGAACAAATTGAACAGGAGTGGAGCCAATATACAACCCTGTCGAACACCTCTGTTAATGGGAATTGAATTCGTGAGATCACCCTCCGGGGTGAATCTCACTCTGGCCGCTGAGTTCTCATGGAGTTTGATTATTAGCCAGAGAAGCCTTCTGTCGATGCCCCAGCGGGTGAGTTTTTCCCAGAGGATGCTCCTGGGGATACTATCGAATGCTGCCTTTAGGTCAATGAATGCCACACAGAGTTGGCCACCTTTTGGGGTGGAATATTTCCAGGCAAGATGCTGTAAAATTAGAATATGATTAATTGTTGACTGTTTTGGGCGGAATCCAGCTTGTTCGGGCCCAATTAATTTTCTCTCTTCGGCCCATTGGATTAGTCTGTTCAACAGGGAGCGGGCATACAGTTTCCCCACTATTGAGAGCAGGCTGATGTTCCTGTAGTTCCCCGGGTCATCTGGTGAGCCCTTTTTGTGGATTGGAACGATAACAGCGTCCTTCCATACTTCCGGAATCATTCCAGAGTTGTTAACTGCATCGAAGATGTTCGCCAGGACCTTGGCCCACCAGTCCGCGTGGTATTTTATAGCTTCTGCCGGGATCAGGTCTCATAACGTTAATTCCCAAACAAGACTCAGATTTAATGCAAGTCAAAAACTATAGGCCAATCTCATTATTGAATAATGATTATAAAATGTTCGCAAATATTCTAGCAAACAGGTTGAAAAAGGTATTAAATGAAATGATACATAAGGATCAAGCAGGATTCCTTCCTGGCAGACAAATGAAAGACAACATAAGAAATGTAATTAATATAATTGAATATTTGTCTAGCGGGAAGGAAAAACAAGCTATGTTAATCTTTGTGGATGCTGAGAAGGCCTTCGATAATATTTTCTGGGAATTTATGTTAAAGAATTTAGAACATATGGATGTGGGCCACTCTTTTTTGAGTGGTATACAGGCGATATACTCAGAACAGAGAGCAAAACTAATTGTAAATAATGTTATAACAGAAAATATTGCTATTACGAAGGGTATAAGACAAGGATGTCTGTTGTCACCGCTGTTATTCATATCGGTTCTGGAGGTTTTTTTAAGAACAATAAGAAACAACGAAAAGATAAAAGGTGTAACAGTGGGTGGTAATCAATATAAGGTTAAGGCTTTTGCTGATGACTTAGTCATAACTATAGAAGATCCCATACAGAGTGTTCAAGAGGTGTTAGAAGAAATTGAGCATTTTGGTCAGGTGTCAGGCTTTAAATTAAATAGAACAAAAACCAAAATAATGGTCAAAAATTTAGATCAAGAAGTGATAGAAGAAATACAACAACAAACAGAAATGAAAGTGGTTAAAAAAGTAAAATATTTAGGGATTACGTTAACTCCCAGGAATATTGACCTATTTCAAAACAACTATGTACCTACCTGGAACAAAATCAAATGTGATTTAGATGTATGGACAAGGATGAGACTATCGTTATGGGGAAGAATCGCAACGATAAAAATGAGTGTGCTACCGAAAATGTTGTTTTTGTTTCAAACAATACCAATAATTAAAGGTGTGAAAATATTTAAAGAATGGCAAAGAACAGTGTCAAGATATATCTGGCAGGGCAAAAAGCCTAGAATTAAATTTAAGATATTGACAGAGGCAAAAGAAAGAGGAGGCTTTGCCCTGCCAGATTTAAAGTTATATTATGAAGCTTCTTGTCTTTGCTGGTTAAAAGAATGGATAAAATTAGAGAACACAGAATTGTTGGACTTGGAAGGATATGACAATAGATTTGGGTGGCATGCGTATTTATGGTGTGATAAGAACAGAGTGCACAAAGGTTTTGGAAATCATATTTTTAGAGGAACGTTAATTGAAGTGTGGAATAGGTACAAAAATCTATTAGAGCCTAAAACTCCAATGTGGCTATCGCCATTGGAAATAATGAGTATGAAAAAAGTCAATATGACAGGGAATTGGGCCACATATGAAAATTTGATAATTAAAGAAGGAGATAAGTGGAATCTGAGACCATCTTCTTACCATGCACATTTTCCAACCAAGCACAGAATTCCTTGAACCTTGGAAAAGCCTCTGATTTCTGCTTGAGATTGTACACATAAATATACCTGGAAAATGCATCAATGAGAACCATGAAGTACCTATTTCCACCCAAAGAGGGTGATAGTGGCCCAACCAAATCAGCATGAACAACCTGGTATGGTTCTGTAGCTTGCCTACTAGACACCTTACCTTTCGCAGCCATCTTCACTTTGTTTGCTGCGCATGCTTTGCACTTCATGTGGTACTTGCAGGGTTTAATAGTCATACCTTCAACCAAGGCAGGCATTTTAGATACTGCCTGAAAATGCAAATGACCAAATTTCCTGTGAAAGTCATGAATACATCCTGCATGCAAACTTTTGTTAGAACCTGCAATGCAACAAGTTTCATCCTGCACAACATCATCAAAATACAAAACAAACAAACGATCAACATATTCAGCATGTAATACATAATCGTTTTTCTTTGTGATGGTGCATTTCTTGTTCTTGAAGGAAACGTCTATTTTCTGTTCATTCAGCTGCGCAACACTGAGTAGATTGTGTGTGGCATCTGGTACGTAAAGCACATCTTGTATCGATAAGTCCAAACTGTGAAGAACAACAGTTCCGTAGCCTTGACTGGGGATTGTGTGGTCATCCGCCTGGTGAATCGCACCTTCCTGCGGTGTAAAAGACACGAACAGTCGCTTATCGTTGCACATGTGGTGGGTCGCTGCTGAATCAACAACGAAGAAAGATCTAGACGTCTTCTGGACCTTTGCAACCTTTGGAGTGAAGCGTGAGACCATTGCCTTGTGCTGCGTTGTCCTGGACACCGGACCTTTTCCACGCGATGAGCTTTCGCTGCGCTGCTCTGTCTTGGCCCTGGGATATCTGCATTCCCTCTTCATATGGCCTAGACGTCCACACGAGTAGCATTTCACTGCCTTCAAAGCTTTGGCGCCATCTGGTGGTTCCACTGCACTCTGGGACGACGTCTGTGAAGACTCCCCCTTACCCATGCAGCTAGCACCCCGGCGGTCTGCTTCATTCAGAATCACGGCAGTAACATAGTCTACTGTGAGCTGAGCAGTTGGCTGAAGAGCAATCTGAGTGGCAACGGACTCCCAACTTGGACCCAAAGCATCAGCCAGCCTTGCATTTGCCATCTCCGCGGCGTTTATTCAAGCTGCTTCAAACTTCATTCCAAAAGCACTTTTAAAGGTACTTTCAGTTTTCAAGCCTGTGAGCTTGTGCCTTAGAGCCTTTGCCTGTTCCGCGGCAAAACGGCTTTAAAAGTTCAAAGTCCAGCCATAAAGCCATCAACTAGAAGCTGGCAGGCTGCCCGGAGCATGAGCACATACCTCTCATCAATCAACTTGACGCGCAGAGCAGATAACACCGTTCCGTTTCTCTGTTCCTCTGCCGGCATTCCGATTCGGCTTCTGGAGTCCATCCTTCAGTTTGATTGCGTTTTTCTGGGCCCATAACCAAAAATGTTGTATTTGCAGACTCCTGTACACAGCGGAAGGATGAGCAGTACATGCCACATGCTTAACTTTACTTTATTTACACTTCAATGCTGAGAGATTACAAACGTGCACCTTGCTTCTGCGAGAGCAGAGAAGCAACTCCTTCTCCTCGGAAACAAAGAACACCGAGAGAACAGTGAAAAACAGGAAACCAGTGTACGTCACATCCAGTCTCCCATTCCCGTGGGAAACCCAACTGTACTCTGACTGTGGAATGCAAAACATTGTCCCGTGACAAGCACTTCGCTGCACAGTGAAGGAAGCAGAAACCAACAGTTTTTCCCTCCTTTTTGCGAACCTCGCCGGAGTTTGCAACCCCCCGCGCGCGCACCCCTCCAATCTCCATTGGTTCCGCTGGCTGGGAAGGTTGCTCCGGCATTTCAGGAATGCGGTTGTCATGCCAACGCTCTGCTCTCCCTTCCCGCCTTTCTAGAGCGCGCGCCTCTTGGCGTACTCCCACAGCAAGCGCCATTTTAGTCAGCTGATCCATTGATTGCGGGCGGGGCGAGCGGGAAAGTTCGTCCTTTACCCAAGGGGCTAAGCATTCCTCAAATAACATCTGCACTGGTTCCGAACCCAGTTCCCAACCAAGTTTGTGGATAAGCATCGCAAAACGCGACCAGTACTCTCTCACTGATTGGTTCCCTTGTTTGCACCCCATCAGTTCCCTGCGCGTCACGCTCTGCTCCTCTTCACTGGAAAACATATGGTCCATGGCGCTAAAAAATTTCCTCAGGTCCTTTAAGGCAGCATTCTCTGATGCCATTAAGGGTCTGACCCATTCTCTGGCACCGTCTTGAAGATGCCCTATCACATAGGCTACCCTCGCCCCATCGTCCACAAAGTCATCATACTGCAGGTCCAGCGCGTACTGCACCTCCGTCTTAAATGCATTATAATCTTTGGGATTGCCCCCAAACATCTGCACTAGTCCCAGTACCTTCCTTGCGATGGGGGTGGGCTTCCCCTGGGCATCCTGAGTCCGCCTTTCATCGAGCCGCGCCGCTAGTAGAGCCAGCTGCTGTTCCAAATCTCTGTTTCTCTCCTCCAGAGTTGGTCCTCCCCTGGCTCCCTCTCCGGCGCCTGCTCCTCCCGTTTGACTCATGATGCTGCCTCTCCTGCTCTGTGCACAAGCAACTTAAAAGACTGACGGATTGCTGTAATGGGAGTTGGGGTTGCTTGTGCGTAAGTTGCAAACTGTTCCAGGCTGGGTTGTATGGCTAAACCTTTCCCTGGCTGGACAGCCCTTACACCTTGGCTGTCTCAGTCACTGGCAGAATCCGTCAGTGGGCGTTTCCTGAACTTCTTCCAACATAAAAATTCTTTGACACCAAGTCTCCGCCTAGCTTCCCTGCATGGAAGCTTTCTGCGCAGAGTAGGCGTGCCAAGCGGAGGTCCTGTGCTCTCCTCGCTGATCTCGCTGGAAGAGTCTCGGAGCCCTCCCTCCGAAGCCCTCTCAGCCTCCCCTTTCTTCCTGGCGTCACTCTGATTTCCTTCCCCAGCGGAAGCTCTCCCTCTCTCCTTGCTGGTTCCCTCTCCGGCATCATTGGGGAGCCTTACCTCCCCTCTTGGCTCCGATGGCAGTTCCCTGACACCTTCCTTCTACTTTAATCTTGTTTATTACACTTTGTTTTTGTCTTTTCTGCAACTGCCATGCTAGGAGTTTCCCTGTTTTGTTAGCTGATTCAAAATCTCTGCTTCATGGATTTTATTCTCCATTCTACCTCTTGTTTAACCAGTATTGAATATTGGGTTTGTAACATCTTAATAGCTTGTTTATTTTGTTCATCTTTAGGTTTTATCATTAATTTTTTCTCACATATTCTTATATGGTTTAAAATGTCTTCTTTCTTTTTCTCTCTTAATTTTCTTCTGAGGCTATTTTGCTGTATTAGGTGACCCCTCATGACAGCTTTGCTTGCGTCCCAAACTATGTCAATGTTGGTATCTTTATTTAAATTCCATTTAAGGTAGTCTTCCAGGGTGGCCTTTGCCTTTTCGGTTATCTCGGGGATCTCAAAAAGGTAGTCATTCATCCTCCATCTGTAAGCGTTCTGTACTTTACCTTTTATTTCTAAGCCAATGGGGTTGTGATCCAACAAAGTTCTTGGCTGTATTTCACATTTTGAAATTCTTGGTATTATACATCTTGAGACCCAAATCTGATCTATCCTTGCCCAGCTCTGATGTGGTTGCGAAAAAAAGGAGAATTGTTTTGTACCCGGATTTTTCTCTCTCCACACATCTATTAAGTTCATATTCTCCACCAGATTAAACCAAGTTTTTGGCAGTTTCCCTTGGTTACCTTTCTTTTTCTTTGATGACCTATCAAATTCAGTTTTAACCACTCCATTAAAGTCACCTAGTACAATTGTTTTTTGACCTTCTAATTCAACCAGACTCTCTTCTAATTTTTTGTATGTAGGAGTGCAAATATCCAGAGATGTAGTGATCAGGTGGGATTGTTATGAAGAATTATAACAGATATAGAGTAAGCCATCTGTGTCAGCAATGAAAGCATTGCGTTGACTGGGTTTAAACTATTTTGATATGATTTTTGATCAATCTACACCTCTGCACCTCTGGCCCTTTTGACCCTACTGCCCATTTCTCTCTCCTCACGTCACGTACACAGCAGTGCACAGCAGTTGCTTCGCCGGGCAGGCTTCCTGGGCCATAAAGATAGTAGGCAAGTTACTTTGATGTAGTTTTCTTATATATAATCTTAAGATGTTAATCTTGGAGCCAGGAAACAGATCTCACATGAAGGTGGTAGTGATCTGGTCTTTCTGGCCATCCTTCTTATCATGTTTATTTCTCACCTCTGGGGTTGCCAGATGCACCCCTTTGTAGTTTTCAACTTATTTACCACCCCTTTGTAGTTCTCAACATATTTACCCCAAAATATATGCATGCTAATTAGTGTTGTAGTGTAACTTTTTCCCCACGTGGGGTTTGATGAAATGCTCAGAGGAAATATGATTGGTTCTTACGAGCACTGTGTAAAAGATTCTTTTGCTAATAAAATGGCCTGGTGAGGGGTGTGGTTTACGCACTTTTCTCCGAGAGCCTTGCAGGTCAAAGCCTCACATCTTGTTATTAATCAGGGTCCAGTCCTTCCTTTGCAAACGCAACATTGTAGAATTCCGCCTTATTAGTATTAGGGGCATAGATAGAGACCACATTCAATTTTTCACCTTGAACATTAATTTGTACTCCCAATATCCTCCCCTCCTCATCTTTCCAGATTAATTTAGGTTCCCATTTTTCTTTAACATATAGAACAACCCCTCTTTTTTTACGCACATCGGAGCTGATAAACTCCTCCCCTAGTCTTTTACTTTTCAAAATATGCTTATGTTTTTTAGCAATATGAGTCTCTTGCAAGCAAATTACATCCAGATATTTTTTCTTCAATACATTTTCGATTTTATTCCTCTTAGATTTTTCATTCAAACCATTCACATTCCATGTTATTAATTTTAATGCCATTATTATCTAATCAGAGTTAACTAACAACAGAAGCTAAAACTAAGAAGAACTAAAATTAGATTCGAGTAGTCTTGTCTTCTAAATCCTCCTCCTCCTCTTCTTCTCCCTCTACTTCTTCTTCTATTTCCTCCTCATCCTCTTCTTTTCCTCTTCCTTCTTTCTCCTCCTCTCTGTCCCTCCTCCTCTTCCTCTCCTCTACTTCTGGCTCCCTTTCCCCAATTTTATCCTCCATCCTTCCGAGGTCCTTCTCATATCTCCTTGAGAATTTCCTCACTTCTTGTATATCTGTCAACCTAAATCTTTTATTTTTGTAATAGAAGGAGATCCCTTCTGGGAACTCCCATCTATACTGTATACCGTTTCTTTTCAGGACAGTCACCAACTGTTTATAACCCTCTCTTTTTCGTAAGAATCTGGCAAGTATCTCGCACTTTATCCTTCATTTCCTCCATACTCTGCAATTTCCAATTATCTCCGTCTTTTTCTAACAGTTCCCAATATTTTGGCCAGTAGGCTTCCATATTGGGTCTTTTCCAAGCCTTAGCTTCCAAAGGTGAGAGCCACCTTGGAGTTTTATTTTCCAGTAAGTCTTTGTATTTTGTCCAGACATTAAACACTGCTTTTCTGACAATATGGTTCTTAAAGGCCTTATTGATCTTAACTTTATCATACCACAAATATGCATGCCAACCAAAAGCATTGTTATAACCTTCCAAATCTAGCACATCAGTGTCTTCAAGAAGTAGCCAATCTTTTAGCCAGCAGAAAGCTGCGGCTTCATAATACAACCTTAAGTCTGGCAGGGCAAAGCCCCCTCTTTCCTTTGCGTCTGTTAATATCTTAAACTTGATTCTGGGCTTTTTGCCCTGCCAGACAAATTTGGAAATATCTCTCTGCCACCTCCGGAAACACTCTGTTTTGTCCACAATTTGCAATGTTTGAAACAAGAACAACATCTTTGGCAGCACATTCATCTTAATTGCAGCAATTCGGCCTAACAAAGAAAGCTTCAGTTTGGCCCAACTTTCCAAGTCTCTCTTAATTTCAGACCAACATATTTCATAATTATCCTTAAATAGACTCAGATTTTTGGCTGTTATATTAACCCCTAGGTATTTTACCCTTTTCACCAATGATAATTCTGTTTCTCTCTGAAACCGTTCTGACTCTGTATCTGTCATATTTTTCCCTAACACCTTCGTTTTTTGTTTATTTAGCTTAAATCCTGCCACCTGACCAAAATCATGTATCAGTTGTAATACTCTTTTCGTACTAGATTCTGGCTCCTGCAGTGTCAAAACTAGGTCATCTGCGAAAGCTTTAAGTTTATATTGTTTCGCTCCGACCTGAATCCCCTGCACCAGCCGGTCACCTCTAATCAAGTTCAAGAGCACCTCCAGAACTGAGATAAATAACAGAGGGGAAATCGGGCAGCCTTGTCGTGTTCCTTTTTCAATTTTAAATTCTTCCGTTACCACATTGTTAACTATCAATTTAGCTTTTTGTTCTGAATATATTGCATCAATCCCATTTTCAAAACCCCGCCCCGCTCCCATTTCTTTTAAATTTCCCTTCATAAATTTCCAAGAGATGTTGTCAAAGGCCTTCTCCGCGTCTATAAATATCAGCACTGCTTTAGTGTTTATATCTGTTTGCAAAAGTTCCAAAATGTCAATAATGTTCCTTGTGTTTGCAAACATCTGTCTACCTGGGAGAAAGCCAGCCTGGTCCTTATGAATTACTTCATTCAGAACTCTTTTAAGTCTGCCTGCTAAAACATCAGCAAATATTTTGTAATCCACATTTAAAAGGGAGATGGGGCGATAGTTCTTCAGCTGTGTCTTTTCAGTTTCTGATTTTGGTATCAACGTGATAAAAGCTTCCTTCCACGATTCCGGCGCCTTCTTTCCCTCCAGAATTTCATTGCTGACCTCCATCAAAGGTTGAATCAAATAGTCACTCATTGTCTTGTAATACTTGGAGGTCAGACCATCTGGTCCTGGAGATTTGCCCAACTTCATGTTCTGAATGGCATGTTCAATTTCTTGTCGTGTTATTTGACTGTTCAGGAGTAGTCTATTTTCTTGTGTAAATTTTTTAAGACTGTTTTTTTTAAAAAATTGTTCAATCTCAACCTCATTTTGCGGCCCTTGAGTATATAGTTTCTTGAAATATTTCTGAAAAGATTTTCTGATTTCCACAGGGTTCTGAATATTTCTTCCTTCAATTTCTAAATTTGTAACTGTATTCAACTTTTGTCCCTTCTTCAACTGCCAAGCCAGCAGTTTCCCACATTTATTTGCCGATTCAAACGTTTTTTGTTTCATTGACTTAATCTTCCATTCTATTTCCTGATTTATCAGTTTAGAATATTGTGCCTGATGGAGTTTAATTTCTCTCAGAATCGGCTGCGACTTCGGGTTTCCTCTTAGCTTCTTTTCTAATTCTTTTATTTTTTCCAAAATCTTATCTTTCTTTTCATTTTGTTTCCTTTTCTTGATAGCATTCTGTTGTATTAAGAACCCTCTCATCACCGCTTTGCTTGCGTCCCAAATTGTTCTTTTTTCCACCGTTGTATTCAAATTTATTTCAAAATAGTCTTTCAAAACTTTTTGGGCCTTTTTAATAATCTCCTGATCTCTAAATAAATTGTCATTCATCTTCCATCGAAAGGAGCTGGTTGGTAATAATGTCAAATCCATTTTCAAAGCGTTATGGTCGGAGCAGGTCTTTGGGCAGATTTCCACTTTTCTGACCTTAGGTGCCAGACATCTAGTAATCCATATTTGGTCGATTCTTGTCCAAGTCAGATGGGCTTCAGAGAAGAATGTTCCTTCCTTTTCCAAGGGGTTTCTCATTCTCCAAATGTCAATCCAGTCCATGTTGTCTGTCATTTCAAAAAAGGTCTTTGGTAGTCTGCCATCTTTGGTAACTTTTTGACTTTGCGACTTATCCATGTTGGTTGATACAATCCCGTTCATATCTCCCATCATGATGATGTTGTCAAAGTCCAGATATTCCAGCATGCTCTCATGCAACTTCTTATAAAATTCCGATTTCCCTTCATTTGGTGCATAAATTCCTAATAGCAAAATTTTTTCTCCTTGATACTGTATTTCGACTGCCAAAATTCTGCCTTGTTCGTCTTTAAATAATAATTTGGGTGAAAGGCTCTCCTTTGCATATATCACCACCCCTCTCTTCTTTACTCTGTCTGAAGATATAAATTCCTGGCCGAGTCTTTTATTTACCAAAACTTTTCTATGGAGCCTAGTCACATGTGTTTCTTGCAAGCAAATAATGTCCAATTGTTCCTTTTTTAATATGTGAAAGATTTTCTTCCTTTTCTCGGGAATGTTGCAGCCATTTATGTTCCAACTCAGAAGTTGCAGAGACATCCTGTATAAATCTGGTTATTTTTCAGGGGGTGGTACTTTGTCATCCAAGGGTGCCGGTTCCTTTGGTGCTCCGGGCTCCGGCAATGATCCAAGTCCTTTGTGAAGGTCTTCTCCGTACTGGTTCAAAAATTTGTCTCTGTCTTCCAATGTTCTAATTTTAATCTTCCTCCCTCTAAAAGTAAACGATAATCCTTGAGGGAAATCCCACCTAAAGATGATTGAGTTGCTCCTCAATAGTTTTGCTAGTTCCGAGTATTCGGATCTCAAATCCAAAAGCTGTCTAGGAATATCCTTATAAATTTCAATTCTTTTGCCCAGAATGTCCAGTGAATTTCTGTAATGTAGGCCCAAAATCTTGTCCCTTTCCTCCTTTGATCTCAATGTTATCAAGCAGTCTCTGGGCTTGTCTTTTCTTATCAATCTTCCCAGCCTAAAAGCTGATGTAATTTTAAAGTCTTTTTCCTCAAGTTTCCACTGCACAGAAAATATTTTGGTCAGGAACTCAGCCAGTTTATCTTCTTCTACTTCAGATACAGATCTTATCCTTAAATTGGTCTCCCTATTCTTCAATTCAATCATCGAAAGATAGGTCTGGTGTTCACCTACTTGTTTGTTGAGTGGTCTCACCTCTTTTTCCAACTGTCCAAGTCTTTGGCTAGTGTCTTCAACCAGTTTCCTGTTTTCCCCTGAAGCCTCCTCCAATTTTGCAATCGATTGAGTGTTCTGTGCCACTTGCCCAGTTATTCTATTTAGACATTCTGTGTTCTGATCTATTTTCGCAGTTTGCTCATCAGCCTTTTTGTCCAAAGATTCCACTCTCTTGTCCAAAGATTCCAATTTTTCATAGATTTTTTCTAGAATGGAAGAGGCTGATCCTGAAGCCATATCCTCCAATTGTAAATCCTCTGTCTCTCCTCCCCCTGCCTGTGGCAAGGAGGCAGCTTCTTCCTCAGAGTGCAAGATAGGCACAGACGATCTACGTTGCTGTAAAGTTGAGGCTAAAGTTGTTTGTCTCGTTCTTGGTCTTTGTTCTTTTTCCTTAGTCTCCTTTTTCTTTGCGCCACTCATTCCAAACTTATCTAATAGTCAAGGTCAAGCTGAGTTGTTCCCATGAGAAAAAGACGGCCCAGGTGCAACACTCAGCCAGCAGGCCAAGAAATAGAAAGTAAAACAATATCACTGCCGTTAAGTCCAAAAACCTCTAGGGGGAGCCTAAAATGTCTTCTCAGGAAGGATTACCCAGAAATAAAAATTAAAGTCCAAAAACCTTCCAATGTTAAGTTTTTAGCAGAGTTGGTATTATAAAAACACAATGTCTCAAAACAGTGCTTACTGGTACTTCAGTTGATGTTATAAAGTAACAAAGTCCAAACCTCTCAAATTTTCCCAGTTTGTGTATCAAAATGCTTGGGTCTGCAAACTGATTGCTACTGTTGCCAGGCAGTTCCAGCCCTGGTTTCCTTCTTTAAATTGTAACTTCAGCAGAAAAAGATTTCAAAGTCCATGCTAACACATAGATCCAATGCTTAAACTCCTTTTCTGTCTTTAAATACAGCTCAGTAAATGCTCAGATCCAATCAATAAAAAGTTTACTCACAGCCTCCATTCCTCCAGCTCTTTGCGTTCAAGTTCAATGGCGGCGGAAGACGGACTTCCTTTTTCTTTTTCGTCCTCCGCTTTCAGCCAAATTCAATTACTTTGGTCTCAAATTGGTCTCCAATTGATTAAAAGTCTCTATTACTCACGGATTGCTGTGTTTTAAAAGCCAAATCCAGGAAGAAAGGTCGGCGCTCAACGGCAACGGCTTCGCGGCTTCTCTCCGCCGATTGCGGAACGACCCTCAGCGCCGCTGCCTCCTCCGCGATCCGGAGCCCCTTACGGGGTTCCTTCAACGTTTCGGGGGCAGCTTCTGGCGCCCGCCGGGTCCCAAGGCTGCAGGCTTCTGCCGCCTGCAGTTTTCCGGTATGGGTCTCCGCTTCGCCGTAGCGGACGACCCGTTCTCGGACGGAGCTCCCTTCCCGGTTAGGAAAGGGCAGCCATTACCCTTCGCGCCGCCTCCGGAAGTCCTCCGCATTCCTCATTTCTAAGGAGTTGGAAATCACTAAACAGTCTCCCGGTAGCCTCTTTGTTTTAGCTTGTAGCGACTTTACTTTTATTCTGAACACATTTTCCACAGTGAATTCAACCTCTTCTTCTTTCATATTAAGCCATTTAGCTAGCTCTTTAATCATTTTAACCTTTATGTTTTCATTTGCCTCCTCGCCTACACCTCTGAATTTCAGGTTTAATTTCCTCTGTCTCATTTCAAGCATGGCTAGACTGTCCCAAACTTGGTCTTGACTTTTGCTCAAGTCTCCTAATTCCTCTTTGATTTTGTCTGTCTCTCTTTTGTTCTCTTTCACTTCCTTTTGGATTTTCTTGGTTGATTCTTCTATTGTTTTTGATCTAACTGTCAGGTCCTTTATTTTAGTTGAAAGTTCACCAACTGCCCCCTCTATTTTCTTATCTAACCTTTCCTGCATCTCTTCTAACTTCTTTTCTAAGAGCTGATCACTTTGCTTGAATTCTTCTTTAATCTTCCACCACAGAGCGTCCAGATCTTTAATTTCTTCTTGTCGTGATGCTCTCCTATCCGCCGGCGTTCCACCTACTTTCTTACCATTTCCCCCTGACATTTTGAACCCACTTTCTTAGAATATTACAGTATTTTCAAGCAATTACCAAAATTCCTGGTGCAGTATATAATTTTGCCCCTAGGGGGCCCACAATCCACCTCTGATAATTCCTAAATGCAGAGAGCTTCAATGCTATTTCTCTAGTTTCCAACCAACAAGCTGTCTCTTACCAAATATACCATTAAGTGTCCCTTTTCAGCCACTTTCTCCAATTCTCTGTATTTTATCTTACACCCCTTCCTCCTTAAGCTCCTTATTTATATTATGTACTCATATTGGCCAATTATTAATTTTAAATGTAATATAATCAGTAAAACATTTTTGTTAACGTATATCCAAAAACCATATAATCAATTGTTCCAAAGAGACCAGTACCTTGGTTTCAGAATGTTCACTCCAAATTAGTACAATCAATCCAGTTAATACACATTAATACTCCTTCTGTCCAAATAATACATTCAGTCTAATTAGTACAAATGCGTTTTCCACTTCTCAGTTTCCAATTTTCAGCCACTTGCTGGCCTAATCCCAACTGGTTTACGCACTCTTCAGCCATTTATAGGCCTAATCCAGATTGAAACCGATCAATTTAAAAGTTTTTTATTAGTCCAAAGATAAATATTTGTAATCCAAGAGGTCTTTTTTATTCTGTCTTCTTATTAAAGAGTTATGATATTGTAATCCAGGGTTCAGAGAAAAGGCAACAGCAAAGCATAAGAGAAAAACAAGAAAATGGCTCTCCACTCCTAAGTCACTGTAATTCCAGAAGTTCGCCAGTAGAGCACGTGAATTTGCTGTAGTATAAGTCCAATATTCAATTTGTTATAAAGAGAAAAAAGAAAGGAGTCTAAAAAGAGGAAAAATTTAAACCCACCTCCCACACTGTTTCGATTTCATTATCTTGGAAAAGCCTGAAGAAGCAAGAGTGTGTACAGAATTAACAAACATAAAATGGGAGGACTACCCATATATTTGCAGCCATTAATAGTCTAATAATCCCATAGTAATTTAGAAATTCTTTAAACACAAAAACGTTGTTGTTATTTTTAAAGCTCAGTTTGTGAATCTTTGCTGTTGTTGCTTCTCAGGTTTCTATTGCCTTTCTGCAGCGAGGCTTCCTTTAGAAGGCTTAAACTTAAATCTTTAAACCTCACCCCTTCCAGAGAAAGGGCAGCCTCCGTAGTTCTTTCTTCCAACGAAAGGGCAGCCTCCGTAATCCTTTCTTTCACAGCCAAAAAGATAAAACAAAGTTTCAACTCCGCTTTTCTTGCAACTCTGTCCAAATTAGCCCTCAGTCTTTAAACAAAGTTGCAAAAAGCTTTCCTTTCGTACTCACTCAGCAGGATCGTTAGCGTCTTTGCTTTCCCTTGCTACTTCCTTTCTCTGCGCCATCTTTTTCGCCGATACAGGAAAGGACTCTGTAAGTCAATCCTTTAACATCCAAAGATCTCTTGATGTTTTTTCTCAAGTATTAAGATTAACGCTCTCTCCGAACACCAAGAAATCTGTTTGTTAATTTTGGAGATTTACCACTTTGCAGTAGAGGCATAGAGACATCGCAGACGCGGGGGTGGTGGTGCTTCCCGTCACGTCCACAGCTCCGTCCACTCTCAAGCTTCTTAACCTGAAACTGTTCTTAACCTGAAGCACCACTTTAGCTAATGGGGCCTCCTGCTGCTACAGTGCGATTTCTGTTCTCATCCTGAAGCAAAGTTCTTAACCCGAGGTATTATTTCTGGGTTAGTGGAGTCTGTAACCTGAAGCGTATGTAACCTGAAGCATATGTAACCCGTGGTACCACTGTACTAGGTACTGGGATGCCTTGTTGTGCTTTCAGTGGCACTACACAAGTTGTGATGGCCCAATGCGGATGGCTTCAAAAGAGGATTAGACAAATTCATGGAGAACAAGATTATCAATGGCTAAAAACTGTTAAACCTAACACCTCCGGGCGTTAAATTGGCCTGATTCTGCCAATTTCAGGCAAGCTTGATTGTCCTCCCACACTGTTATGGGTAGGCAACAATCTCCATATATCTCCTGGACCAGACATGTGTAGAATTCCAGCTCCTTACATACTCCTGAAAGAGCGCTGAATTCTGCCTCAGTCAATGACAGAGCAATGAGGCTTTGTTTCTTGGACCTCCAGCCAATTACAGAATCTCTGTACATTACAACCATTGTTGGCCCAATCGGGACTTCCGGGTTAGCGCGATCGACTAATGGCGGATTCCCTCTGATTTCCGGAGGGAATCGGCTCCGCAGGATTGGGTTTTGCCGCTGCGGCGACGCGGGGACCCTCAAAAATCACAGGCGGTGAAGCCTGTGAGCGTGGTGACTCGGCGGGCACCATTTGCGCCCCCCCCAAAGCTGCAAAGGAGCAAAGGAACAGGGAAGGGGTGAGTGGCATGGTGCTGAGAGTAGACTGCTCCTTCTGCGGAGCAAAGCCGCATTGCCATGGTCGGAGAGCGCTGACTTCTTCTTGTGAACAATTGGACTTTAAAGTAACAACCCGTGAGTAGTACGGAAATTGGGATTCTAATTTTTTTTTTTACGAATTAGGCACGAGTGGGGAAGGCTTAAACAGGAAGCCAGCCCCCCCCCCCTCTTTGTAAATAATTTAAAGCAAAGGACCTGCTAACTAAGGTCGAGAGAATTCTTTTTTTTTCTTTTTTGGTAAAAGGCTTTAATTTCATGGTTTGGGATTATAAGAATCGTACTGGAGGATAAAGAACTAATTTTGAGAGATAAAGTGTCACACACACACACACACACACACCCCGGAGCCGGGAGTGCTCCGCGAGAGAGCCTGCTGATGAGGCATTGAAGAGTTTGACAGCTGTCAAATTAGCTGTCAAGACGGAAAAAGAGAACTTTGTTTCTGTGGCTTCTGCTGGTTATTTTTGTTACAATTTGCTGAAAATAAGGAAGAGCTGATACAAAGTAACTTGACTTTTGGATTTGAGCTGAAAGGAATATCAAGGAACCAAAATCCCTCCAGAGGGGGTTTTGGGACATTACAAGAATGGCTGGAGGAGGGAAAATCCAGGCTGAGTTGGGCAGAGTATTTGTTCTCTTGGGAAAGTTACAAGGCCAACTTGATGTTTTGGCTACAAATGTTACAACTCTGGATTTAACAGTAAATAATTTCATTGAATTTGATAAGGATTTGAATCAGGAAGCCTGTGCAACTGGACAAACAGAGAAACTTGTGAGCTTTGAGAATTTGGAGAAGGAGACATATGTTGCTTCTGAAGAAAAGGAAGGAGGAGCTGTAATTTCACAGATGTCAAAAGAGAGTTTGAGGCCTGATATGATGACAACAAAGGAAAATAAAGACTTGATGTGGAAAGTCTGGCCTGAATTGGAGATTGAGAAATGGAGAGATCTTCTTATGAGGAGATCTGAAGACCTAAGGATTACAAATTTGATTAAGGTGGAAGTTAGAGCTTTGGGGATTTTGGGACTGGAAAAGAGTAAGAAACAAGATTTGGAACACCCCATAGGCTCTACTTTTAAGTATGGAGGTCTGGCTGGAAGAAACATGGATCCCGTTGGGCCGGAGCTTCTCCGAGATTTGGTGTTCAATATTAAGGACTATCAAAGAGAGGAACTGAGAGAGAATTAAGAGCCTCGGACGTGAGATCTCCAGGCTGATAGTAGATCAAGACTGATGGACACTTGTTGGGGGCTGAAACCGGGAAAGGGGGGGTGGAGTTTGGGAATCCAAAGGGTTCATAATTACAATTTAATCTGTTTTTATTTTGTTTGTTATTAGTATGAAAATTGGGAAATTCGTGGAAGGGAATCTTGGTCGACCTTAGAAAAAATGTTTTAAGAATAAGAATTGATGGATAAGTATTGATGTTTAAGTTTGGATAAGGTAGAATTGGACTTTAAAATGAATTAAATTAAATGAAAATAAGGTTAGCAAAAATAAATTGAGGAAAGGGATGAAGGAGAAAAAGTAAAATAATAATATGTTAAGATAAATTATTAAGTTAAAGTTGAGAAATAAGTAATAAGGATTTGCTGAGCTAATAATTTGAATTGGAATACAAGAAGGGGAGGTGTGAGGAGGTCTGAGAAATAAGTCAAAAGAAATTAAGTAATTGAAATTTTATGTGTTTTTTAACTGTTTTTAAGTTTTGTATTTTTGTATGTTTGTTATTTTTTGTTTATTTTTGTTTTGTTTTATTGTGGAAAAAGCTAATAAATATTCATTAAAAAAATAATAATGAATTATTGGCCCAATCTGCATCAGCCCAGCACTGAAGCTGTGCATCTCCCTGAGCTGACAGTGTGAGGCTATACTCCTTGGTCTCTTGCAAATACCTAAGGACCCTTTTTACGCCATTTCAGACCACCACACTGGGTTTTGCAGCCTCTCTGCTCAAGAGATTAACAGCAAAGGCTATATTGGGTCTGCTCCATTGTGATATATATAGCAGACTCCCCAGAGCAGATTGAAACACCTCCCAGTTTTCGAATTCTGGCTTTACCTCAGACTGGCTGTCTTTCAGAAAACACGTTTCCATATATATATATATAAAGTTTTTCTTTTACAAATAATTCTTACAACCATGATTACAAATTTGCAATTTTTGAACTTCCACCAGCACCTCCCTCAATCATCCATTTTTCTTATCTTCACGCATTTTCTGTGTAGTATTCCCGATTTAATATTAACCTTCCATCTCTGTTTCGTTCTTACAATATACCTTGTATTGTCACAAAGCCTCTTTAAAACCCACTAGCGTTATCTGTTCATCACATATAGTTTTCAGATATTCTGTAAACTTTCCCCAGTCCTCGATGAATTTGTGATCTTTCTGGTATCTGATTTTTCCAGTCATTTTATCCAATTCTGCATAGTCCATAAGTTTCATCCTCCACTCGTTCAAGATCGGTAATTCCTCTTGTTTCCATTTTTGGGCCATTAATATTCTTGCCGCTGTTACTGCATACTGAAAAAGTTTATAATCACATCTTTTTATCTCTCTTCCTGTTATTCCTAACAAAAAGGCTTCTGGTTTTTTAACGAACGTATATTTAAACATCTTTTTCAATTCATTATATATCATTTCCCAGAAACCCTTTACCTTCTTACATTCCCACCACATATGAAAAAATGAACCTTCTTTTTCTTTACATTTCCAACACTTATTACATGTTTTATACATTTTTGCAAACTTTACGGGTGTAATATACCATCTGTATACCATTTTCATAATATTCTCCTTTAACGCCGTGCATGCAGTAAATTTCATGTTTTCATTCCAGACCTTTTCCCAATCATCCAATTGTATATTATAACCAAAATCTCTGGCCCAGTGAATCATAACCGACTTTATCTCCTCATCTTTTGTTTGCCATTCCAAAAGTATTTTGTACATTTTTGACATTATCTTAACATCATTGTCAATTATCTCCGTTTGAAATTCCGATTCTTTCTCTGTAAATCCCCTCTCTTTGAGGTCCATTTTGAACCTTTCATTTACCTGAAGATAATGCAACCAATCATAGACATGCTCTTTAACTTGTTCATATGGCTTCATTTTCCATTTCCCCCCCTCTTTCATTACTAACTCACCATAGGTTATCCAATTTCCTCTCATATTGATTTTCTTTACACTCATTACCTCTAGTGGTGACAACCAGTGCGGAACTTTGGGTTCCAGTATATTTTTGTACCTATCCCATATTTCTATTATGGAGCGCCTGAAGATATGATTGTCAAAACCCTTGTGAGTTTTCTTCTTCTCCAACCATAAGTAAGCGTGCCAACCAAATCTATTATCAAAACCTTCTAGATCTAATAGTTTGTTATTTTTTAATTTTATCCATTCCCTTAACCCAGTGTTTCCCAACCTTTTTTGGGCAAAGGCACACTTGTTTCATGAAAAAAATCTCGAGGCACACCACCATTAGAAAATGTTTAAAAAATTAACTCTGTGCCTATATTGACTATATATAAAGTAACTCTCTTTAATAGGAATCAAATAAACACAAAGATAGTATTTTATAATTACTTTATTATGAAATAGTAAGTAAACAGAAATATGAAAAATTATAAAATACTTTATTCAGTGCGCAACCTGGGCCTGTTTACCATGCGCACAACATCATCCAACACATGAACTAGGTCTGCTGGTAAAGTCTTGGCTACGAGGGCCTCACGGTGCAAAAAATAATGCGTAACAATCACATCTGGATTTCTTTCCTTCACTCTGCTTACAAAGCCTTTGAAACCTCCCTAGATATCACCGTCATTTGCATGCTGTTTCCATAGTTAAAAACCATGCTCGAGGCGGCTTACGACATGGCAATGTTTACATAATTACCCAAATGCACTCATAAGAAACCGTATCAAAGCGCCCACAACGAAATTAAGCAATCCCCACACAAGTTATAACGAGATCTATAAAGAGTAGTTTAGTATCACGAACAGCAAGATGGACATAAACAAAATAAAATCTTGACTCTAACAACCCCACCCGGCCTAAATCTCCTGCGCGCACCGATGCCCACGCAGGCATTTCCAGCAGCTCTTCCTCCTCCACCTCTTTTTGCGTTGCCAGCAAAGAAGGAACGAGGAAGAAAAGGCGCAGCGGCGAAGAATGCCGCTGCTGCCCGAGGACTACATTTCCCAGAATGCCGCGGCCGCCCAGCCGAGATGCGCCCAGATTGGACGGCGTTGCTAAGCCGCTCGGCGCCGGGGCTGAGCGTTCGGCAGAGGCGCGCGCCATAAGACGGGCATCGCACGCAGAGCCTGGCTCGGGTCGCCAATGCTGCGGGTGGACATGGCGAGCTGGGCGGGACTCGGGCGCGCGCTGGGCGCCTGCTGCCTCCTGGGCCTCTTCTGCGGCGCCGCACTGCCCTTCTCGCTGCAGGGCGCGAACGAGAAAGCGCTCGCCTCCCTCCCACGGCACACCAGGCAACGTCTCGCGGCACACTAGTGTGCCGCGGAACACCGGTTGGGAAACACTGCCTTAACCAACAGAGACAAGACGCTTCATAATATAGTTTCAGATCTGGCAGGGCAAAACCGCCTCTTTCCTTAGCATCTGTTAATAACTTAAATTGTATTCTTGGCTTTTTGCCCTGCCGGATATATCTTGAAATCATTCTTTGCCACTCTTTGAACACGCTTGTTCCCCTGATTATAGGGATCATTTGAAACAAAAATAACATCTTTGGAAGCACACACATTTTGATCGTTGATATTCTGCCCCAAAAAGACAGTTTCATTCTGCTCCAAGTTTCTAAATCTTTCTTAATTCCGTTCCACATATAGTTCCGAACAACATATTCCGAACAACATATAGTTGTTCTGATATAAATCAATATTTTTGGGGGTCAACCAAATTCCCAGATACTTTATCTTTTTAGCCACTTCAATCCCTGATTCTCTTTGCATTTCTTCTATCAGACTCTGATCTATATTCTTAACCATTATTTTGGTTTTCCTCTTATTTAGCGTAAATCCAGCCATTCTACCGAATTGGTCAATTTCATTTAACACCTCATTAAAACTATTTTTGGGGTCTTCAATCGTTATTACTAGGTCGTCGGCAAAGGCTTTAACTTTATATTCGTTTTGACCGACTGTCACTCCTTTTATTATTTCATTATTCCTTATTGAACACAAGAGGACCTCCAGGACTGTTATAAATAACAATGGCGATAGAGGACACCCCTGTCTGGTACCTTTTCGTATCTTAACTTCTGTAAGTATATTATTTGCAATCAATTTGGCTCTTTGTTCTGAGTAAATTGCCCTTATTCCATTATAAAAATTGTTTCCAACTTCCATCATTTCCTGATTTTTTAACATAAATTCCTACGATATATTATCAAAAGCCTTCTCTGCATCCACAAACATTAATATAGCTTGTTTCTCATTCCTGGCAGTCAGATATTCCAAGATATTTATTATATTTCTAACATTATCTTTCATCTTTCTGCCTGGGAGAAAACCTGCCTGATCTGCATGTATAACTTCCTGCAGAATCTTTTTTAGTCTTTTTGCTAATATTCCAGCAAATATCTTATAATCTGTATTCAGCAGAGAAATTGGCCTGTAGTTCTTCACTTGTGTCAGGTCGGAGTCTTGCTTGGGAATGAGTGTAATAAAGGCTTCTTTCCACGTTTCAGGAATGTCTTGTTGTTTAAATATATTATTCATAACTTCCTTCAATGGTACCGTCAAGGTGTGCCTCAATTCTTTATAATAGCTAGATGTAAAACCATCCGCTCCTGGTGCCTTTCCTTTTTTCAATTCTTTTATAATCTCAATTATTTCCTCATTTTCGATTGGAGCATTCAGTCTGTCTTTCTTTTCTGTCGGGATCTTTTGCACCTTTTTTTCTCTTAAAAATCTTTCTATTTTCTTCATGTTGTTCTTTTCTCTGTTGTTATATAAATGATTGTAAAAGTCCAAGAATCCTTTCCTAATACCTTTTGGATTTTCTACTTCTTCTCCATCCACCATAATTTTGTTAATTGTACTTTGTTCCTTCCTTTTCTGATTTATTGGCAAACTCAAAATTTCTTTGTCTTAACCTTTTGATATTCCATTCCACCTCTTTGTTTATGATCATTGCAAATTGTGTCTGCAGGGCTTTGATGTTCTGTTTTATTTTCAAATTATGCGGTTTCTTAATTAATTTTGGTTCATTGTCCATTATTTGTCTTAAAATTTCCTTCCTTCCTTTCTCTCTATTCTTGTTTTTAATCGCATTCTGTTGGATGAAGAACCCTCTCATTACCGCTTTGCTTGCATCCCAGACTATACTCATTTTTGTACCTTTGTTCATATTGTCCATGAAATATTCCATCAACTTTTTCCTTGCCTCTTGAATGACTTTTTGGTCATCCAAGAGATAATCATTGAGTCTCCATCTGAAAGATCTTTCTTCATATCCTTTAATCTCCATTTTTATTGGATTATGGTCTGAGATTGTTCTTGGTTGGATCTCAATTTGTCGGATTCTTGGAGTTAATTCATTAGAGACCCAAATTTGATCAATTCTTGACATTGACTGATTTGGTTCCGAGTAAAACGTGAACTGTTTCTCCAATGGGTGTCTAAGTCTCCAAATATCAATTAAGTTGCAGTTTTTTGTCATAGAAAAGAAAGTCTTGGGTAATTTTCCTTCCCTGCTTACCTCTTTTTCTCTTAATCTGTCCATTTCCAATGAAACTACTCCGTTCATGTCACCCATAAGTATCATTTTTTGATCCATATACTCGAACAGCTTTTCTTCCAAATTTTTGTAGAAATCAGTCTTATTTCCATTAGGTGCATAGATCCCGACAATTATTAATTTTTCGCCTTGCCATTTGACCTGTATTGCAATTATTCTTCCGTCTTCTTTTTTTTTTTTAATAAAATTTTTATTCATTTTTCAAACACATAATAAAAAAACCAAACACATCACAAAACAAAAACATACACAACATTAAACATATACCGACTTCCCCATACCTCCCTTTCGCTGCATCCTTATTCCACAATGCTTTAGCAACCCTTTAGTCAATTTATCTATTTAGTTCCCTTTCATTAAATTTCCTTAAACTTATTAGTTACAGCTGTAATTCTCTACTTCTTACCCCTTGACATCTTAACACTCCTCAATTTTACAACAATTTTTAAGATATGTTTTAAATTTCTTCCAGTCCTCTTCCACTGTCTCTTTCCCCTGGTCTCGGATTCTGCCGGTCATCTCTGCTAGTCCCATGAAGTCTGTCACCTTTGTCTGCCATTCTTCCAGAGTAGGTAGTTCTTGCATCTTCCAATACTTTGCCAGAAGAATTCTTGCTGCTGTAGTAGCATACATAAAAAAGTCCTGTCCTTCTTTGGCACCAGTTGGCCAACCATGCCCAGGAGAAAAGCCTCAGGTTTCTTAGGAAAGGTCCACTTAAGGACCTTCTTAATTTCATTATAGATCATTTCCCAAAAGGCTTTAATCTTTGGGCAGGTCCACCAAAGGTGGTAAAATGTACCTTCAGTCTCTTTACATTTCCAACATTTATTATTGGGCAAATGGTAATTTTTTGCAAGCTTGACTGGGGTCATGTACCACCTGTAAATCATTTTCATTATGTTCTCTTTTAAGGCATTACATGCCGTAAACTTAACACCAGTGGTCCATAACTGTTCCCAGTCAGCAAACATAATGTCATGACCGATATCCTGTGCCCATTTAATCATAGCTGATTTCACCGTTTCATCCTGTGTATTCCATTTCAACAGCAAGTTATACATTCTAGACAAATTCTTAGTATTGGGTTCTAACAGTTCTGTTTCTAACTTTGACCTCTCCTTCTGAAATCCTATTTTCCTGTCCTGCTTAAATGTCTCATTTATCTGACGATAATGTAACCAATCTTGAACTTTGAACTTTAGTTTCTCATAACTCTGAAGTTTAAACTTCTCACCATCACAGTATTTTGGCCAATTAGAATCCATATTAAGTTTTTTCACCGCCTTAGCTTCCATTGGTGACAACCACCTGGGAGTTTTACTTTCCAACAAATCTTTATATCGAATCCAAACATTATATAATGCTTTCCTAACAATATGATTTTTGAAACTTTTATACACCTTTACCTTGTCATACCATAGATATGCATGCCAACCGAAGTTATTATCATACCCTTCCAAATCCAAGATGTCTGTATCTTCAAGAAGCAGCCAATGTTTCAACCAGCAAAAAGCTGCTGATTCATAGTAAAGTCTTAAGTCCGGCAGGGCAAAGCCCCCTCTATCTTTCGCATCAGTTAAAATCTTAAATTTTATTCTGGGCTTTTTGCCCTGCCAGACAAATTTGGATATGTCTTTCTGCCACTTCTTGAAGCAGTCCATCTTATCTAAAATCTGTAGTGTTTGAAACAAAAATAACATTCTAGGCAGTACATTCATCTTAATGACAGCAATTCGGCCTAACAAGGAAAGTCTCAGTCTGGACCATATTTCTAAATCTTTCTTTACTTCTGTCCAACACTTTTCATAATTGTCTTTAAATAAATTCACATTCTTAGATGTTAAGTTCACCCCCAGGCATTTCACTTTTTTTGTTATTTCCAACCCTGTTTCACTCTGAAATCTCTCTCTTTCTTCCATTGTTAAGTTTTTTTCCAACACTTTCGTTTTCTGTTTGTTCAGTTTAAATCCTGCTACTTGACCAAATGTCTCAATTAATTCTAATACTCTTTTGGTACTAGTGTCTGGCTGTTGCAAAGTTAACACTAGGTCATCTGCAAATGCCATTAACATGTAATTTTTGACTCCGACCTGAATACCTTTAACCAACTGGTCCCTTCTGATCATATTTAACAAAACCTCCAGGACTGATATAAAGAGCAAAGGGGATATTGGGCATCCCTGTCGTGTACCTTTTTCTATTGGTATTTCCTCCGTTACCACACTGTTTACAATTAACTTAGCTTTTTGTTTAGAGTATATTGCACCTATACCGTTTTCAAAACCTTGGCCTACCCCCATCCCTTGGAGATTCTTCTTCATAAAGCTCCAGCAAATGTTGTCAAAGGCTTTCTCCGCATCCACAAAAATCAAAACAGCTTTCCTGTTAATGTCCACCTCTAATAACTCCAAAATGTCTATAATATTCCTCACATTGTCTGACATCTGTCTCCCTGGGAGAAAGCCTGTCTGGTCCTTGTGAATCTCCCCTAACAGCACTGTTTTAAGTCTTTTTGCCAGAATGTCTGCAAAAATTTTATAATCCACATTCAGTAAAGATATAGGGCGGTAGTTCCTGACCTGGTTTTTTTCAGTCTCTGTTTTCGGTATAAGTGAGATAAATGCCTCTTTCCACGATTCGGGAGCCTTTTTCCCCTCCAAAATTTCATTGCATACTTCCTTCAGTGGTTGTATTAACCATTCCTTCAACGCTTTGTGGTATCTAGCAGTCAAACCATCTGGTCCTGGTGATTTCCCCAGTTGCATATTCTGAATGGCACCCTCTATTTCTTGTGCTGTAATTTTCTCATTCAAGATCATTTTGCTTTGTTCTGAAATTTTTGGTAGTCCATATTTTTTAATAAATTCTTCTATTTCTTGTTCATTCACTGGCCCTTGTGCATACAATTTCTTAAAGAAGCTTTGAAAACAATTACTTATCTCATTCGGCTTGTGGATAATTTTTCCATCCACTTCAAGACATGTCACAGTGTTCAATTTTTGCCTCTTTTTCAGTTGCCATGACAGAAGTTTCCCGCATTTGTCTGCCGATTCAAAAGTCTTTTGTCTCATTTGCTTTATTTTCCATTCTATTTCTTGATTCATCAGTTCCATATATTGCATCTGATAGTATTTTATTTCTCTCAAAATCTCTTGGGACTTTGGTTTAGATCTCAGTTTCTTTTCTCCTTCTTTCATTTTCTCCAATTTTTTTTCTTTCTTCTCATTTTGTTTTTTCCTCTTTATGGAGTTCTGCTGAATTAGGAAACCCCGCATCACGGCCTTGCTAGCGTCCCAGATTGTTCTTTTCTCCACATCTGTTCTCAAATTTATCTCAAAATAATCTTTCAATGTTTTTTGGGCCTTCTTATAAATCTCTTCATCTCTGAATAGGGTGTCATTCATTCTCCATCTGAAGGACCCAGTTGTTGTCAGTTTCATCTCCATCTTTACCGCGTTATGGTCGGAGCAGGTTTTTGGGCAGATTTCTGTTTTTTTAACTCTTGGCGCCAGGCTACTAGTAACCCAAATTTGGTCAATTCTTGTCCATGTCATTTTTGCTTCAGAGAAAAAAGTTCCCTCTTTCTCAGGAGGGTTCCTTGTTCTCCAAATATCAATAAGGTCCATAGTTTCAGTCATTTCAAAAAAGGTCTTTGGTAATCTCCCTTCCTTAGAGATCACTTGTCTCTGTGCTTTATCCATGTTTGTGGAGACAACTCCGTTCATATCTCCCATCATTACGATTTTGTAGTCTAAGAAATCCATTAGAGTCTCATGCAACTTCTTAAAAAATTCGGCCTTCCCTTCATTTGGTGCATAAATTCCTACTATCAAGACTTTTTCTCCTTGAATTTGAATCTCAATTGCCAGGTATCTCCCTTGTTCATCTTTAAATATCATTTTTGGGGCCAATTTTTCTTTTGCATAAATCACCACGCCTCTTTTCTTCACTTTATCTGAAGAGATAAATTCCTGTCCCAGTGTCTTATTTATCAATAATTTTCTGTGTATCCTGGCAATATGGGTTTCCTGCAAACATATTATGTCCAATTGTTCTTTCTTCAAAATATGAAAGACTTGGCGTCTTTTTCGGGGAAGGTTCAAACCGTTGCAGTTCCAGCTCAGAAGTTGCAGAGACATTTTGTTATTAAGTACCTTTTCCTCCGACTGCTCCAAGTTTTTGTTCTTCCTCCGTTGGTATTGAGGGAAGTCCAAATGATAGATTTGCAATGTCAGTTGTTTCTTTCTCTCCTACCGTTCCTTTCTGCAGATCCTCTGAGTATTTTTCCAAAAACTGTTCTTTATCTTGAATTGTTCTTATTTTAATCTTCTTTCCTTTAAAGTTGAAGGACAATCCTTGTGGGAACTCCCACCTGAATGGGATGGAATTTTTCTTCAGCAGGTCAACCAGATCTTTATAGAGGGTTCTCACCTCCAAAATATATTTAGGGATGTCCTTGAAGATCTGTGTCTGAGAATTCTGGATCACCAGTGCCTTTTGATAGTGCAGGTTCAATATTCTATCTCTTTCTTCTTTAGATCTCAGTGTAATTAGGCAATCCCATGGATTCTTGTCTTGTCTCCTGCCCAGCCGAAAGGCTGTGGTTATTACAATCTCCTCATCAACCTCCAATTCTTCCTGCCAGAATTCCACAAAGTTCTCTGTAAGGAATTCCGCAAGGTTGTCCCCCTCACTTTCAGGAACTAACCTTAATTTCAGATTCTTCTCCTTCCTCTGCAGTTCCATTAAGGCCAAAGTTGCGTCATGTTCATTCACTTTTTTTGCAATCGGGATAAACTTTTGTCTTGTCTCCTCCGCGGTGCTTTTGGCACTTTCCGCAATTTTTCTTGTTTCTGTGCTTTCTTGAATTAATCTATTTATAGAGTCTGTATTAGATGTTACAGTTGCAGTATTCAGATCCAATCTTGCTGTCAGTTCTGTCAGTTTTTTAGAATTTTCTGCAGACTGCTTTGTCAATACTTCCAAAGACTGATTTATTTTAAGCAGTGCCTGTGTCATAGGATCCATTGATGCTGTAGTTGCCTTTTCCTGTGCAGCTGGTGTTGCTCCTGATATTGAGCCCCTTTTTCTTTGTGCAAGCTTTGCTTTTGATCTGGTTGATATCTCATCCACTGGGGCGCTCATGTCCTCAAGGTCGTTCTCACAGGAAAAGTTTACAAGTGGAAAATCCCACTATTTCTTCTTCAGAGAAACTGTTTCCCTTTAAACCCTCTAGAGGGAGCATTCAATTGTATCCAAATGGAAATAAGAAACAAAGAAACAAGGAAACATAGAGCGATGAAAAAGTTCAAGAGTCAAACTGTAAATCCTTACTTTGTTTCAACCAAAAGTTCAGCAAAATAATTCCTCTAAAGTCCCGTAATTTTGTTTCAGATAAAGTCCACTTTGTATCTGACGTTATTCTGACAGTTCACTTTCCCGGTGCCTTATTTAGGCAGCCCAATCCAGGGGGGTTTGGCAGTGAAAGACTTTTTTTTCCTTCCGCTTATTTTAATGCAGGTTAGCAGTGTCCAATTTTCTTCCCCCCTTCTCCTGCCTGATGGGGGGAGGCTTAAGTTCAATGTCAGGTTTGACGAGTTAAAAAAGAAATTTCCTTTTAAATGCAGCTTATTCTTTCGTTGCTTTGTTTATCATGCAGTTCGGGGAGGCAGACTTCCTTAATTTAAGCCGTTCCCGTTTTCAGCCAAATGTCAAAATTTACAGTCCCATTAAATCTCTCAGTCTTACTCACGGGTGTTACAGTCGGTCCGTAGTTTCAGGAAGGAATCGGCGCTCTCCGTTGATGGCGACGCGGCTTCACTCCACGGGCTGGGTAGCGACTCTCAGCACCGCGCTCACTCCCGATGCCGCTCCGGAGCCTTTAAAAAGGCTCTTTCACAGTACCGGGGGGCGCAAAGGTGCCCACCAAGTCTCCTTGTTCACAGGCTTCAGCGCCTGTGATTTTAGGGGTCCCCCGCTCGCCGTAGCGGGTCAGACCCGAACTCGTGGAGCAGTCCTGCTTCGGAGCTCGAAGCAAGGACCGCCATTAACGCTGGCGCCGACCGGAAGTCTATATTCTTCCGTCTTCATCTTTGAAAATTTGTTGAGCTTCAATGTTTTTCTTTACATATAATACGACCCCTCTCTGTTTTCCTTTATCAGAAGATATAAATTCATTTCCCAATCTGTTGTTGATCAAAATTTTTCTGTGTTTCCTTGCCACATGTGTTTCTTGAAGACAGATGATATCCAGATTTTTCTTTTTAAAATATTGTTCAATTTTGTTTCGTTTTTTCCTATCGTTCATTCCATTAATGTTCCAATTCCAAAGTTTAAGCGCCATCTTTTCTTCCTGATTAAAATTATTTTATTTTATTATAATCTAGCCTCTTCTTGTTCTTCTTCTTCTTCTTCTTCATCCATCTCTCCATTTTTTTTCTCCTTTTCTTCCGGAAACTTCCTCCCCAGCGGACCAGCTCCTCCTACCGCTCCTCCTTCTTCCTCTTCTTCTTCCATCAATTCCTTGTAACGCCTCTGGAATTTATTTGTTTCCTCCGGACTAATGAGTCTATGTTTCTTGCTCTTATAAACAAAGGAAATCCCCTGAGGGAACTCCCATTTAAATTCGATCTTATTCTTCTTAAGAATTTGGACCAGTGGCTTATATGGGTCTCTTCGTTTCAGCAATCTGAATGGAATGTCTTTAAAAATAATTATATAATTCCCTTCAATATTTAATCTTGTTTCTCTATTTTTTTTAAGAATTAAACTTCTCATATCTTTGTCTTTAAAAGTAATCAGACAGTCTCCAGGCATTTTCCTTGTTTTGGTTGTTCTTACTCTCATTCTGAATGCATTCTGAACTGATCTTTCGACTTCTTCCTTTTGTAGTTCCAGCCATTGTGCTATTCCTGTTATCAATTTCTCTCTGATATTTTCACCTTGTGTTTCAGGGACTGCTCTCAGCCTAAGATTCACCTCCCGTTGCCTCAATTCATTCATAGCAATTGCGTCCCATATCTCCTCCTGTGTCTTATTAACTTCCGATAGTCCTGCTTTTATTTTCTCTTCTTCCCGCTTCACTTCCTTCATTTCTACTCTTGTCTTCTTCATTCCTTCTTCCAAAGATTGTGTTCTCTTGGAGACTTCTTAATTTGCCCTTTCAATTCTTTTACAGTTTCATCAATTTTTTGGTCCATTTTCCCAATTCTCGTATCTACCTGTTCTATTCTTGTATCCACATGCTCCAATTTGTCCTCCATGTTCTTTTCGCTCTGTCTAATTTCCGCAAACATTTTCAAAATTTCTGCCTTAAAATCTGCTTCTGGTTTTGACCCTCTTCTATCTCCTGGTGTTCCTCCCTCCCCACCCTTCTTAGGTAAATGAGACATTCTCACAATATATCCTTCAAAACTTAAAGATAGTCACAGACCTAATACCACTTCAATCTTATGTGGGCTCTTCAGAAAACACGTTTCCATTGGTGTTCTGACACCTTTGCAGTCTGCCATCTTAAACTTTTGCAGTAATTGCTCTATCTTTGCTCTCTGGTTTAGCAAAAAACTGCCATCTTGGTCTCTGTGAATCTGCACCCCAGGGTATAAGCTCACATGACCCAACTCCATGAGTTTGAAGTGCTGCTTCAGCTTCCTTGCAAACTCCTGCACCTGTTTACCTTTCCTGGCAACAAATACAATGTCATCAATAAAGATATGAACCAGTTCCTGCTGCTGGCCTGTCCCATTCAGGTACAGGCAAGCTGTCTGCCAGAGTCTTCTGGAACCCTAGCTTCCCCAGAGCTTCGTTGAGACATAAATTCCAATTTCTGGCTGATTGCTTCAAGCCATAAATGGAATGGTGCAGTCTCCATACCAGACCTGGTTTGTCACCCTCAAACCCTAGTGGAGGTAACATGTAGATCTCCTCCTGCAGTGGTGAGTTTAAATAGGCAACATCAGTGTCGAAATGAGCGACCTCTGAAGCTCTTTGCGCTGCTATCGCCAAAAGCAATAGCATGGTCTCATTTCTGACCGTGGGCATGTACACCTGGGAATAGTGCAGCCCCCAATCTGGCTTTATATTGTGGCTCTCCACTTGCAGTGGGTTTCAACCTGAACCTCACCAAAGCTTTCTGGTTTGCACTAACTTCTGAACCTCACCAAAGCTTTCTGGTTTGCACTAAGCAAAACCAGCCCACACATTCGTGACTGTGAAATGGTCAGGTGGTTTACCCTTCGTGGTCCTCTTAGACCGTCTTGGCCCCATGCCGGACTCCCCCTCTGACCCAGACGTGCTAGACTCTGCCTGTGAGTCCCTGGCATCTGGTAAACCACCAAGCGACTTGCTGCGCCTGCGTTGCGATTCTGGACTGCGCTTGTCTGTGGGACACAAGGGAGACCTTCCGCGCCTGTGCCAACTAGGCCAAGCCTGCGGAGATGAGGGTACACTCCTGGGTTCTGACTTCACCTCTCTCTTTGGAATTGCCCCCTCTGGCACTGCACCCTGGTGGTGGTCAGCAGTTTGGCCAGGACCGCCAGCAGGTGCATTGCCATCAGCTCCGTCAGCAGGTGCAATTGGTTGATCCCTTGAACCAAGACCTCTAAACAAATCTGTGAGCACTTCGGGGTTTCCGTGAATCCTGTCCCA